>NC_041400.2:54638028-54893028 GCF_900747795.2 Erpetoichthys calabaricus
GTTTTCTTAGTGAAAAACAGCCAATTCAGATCGGTTGCTGATTAATCAGAGCACCCCTACCTACAGCTATCACCCAAAACTACTCACAAGTAATTTACATCACTGAAAATACTGGTATCCATTTACAAAACAATAACAAAAAAACTCCATTCTTTATATCACATTTAATAGAACAGAAAATTTACTTTGGATTTATGACCAAACACATTAGTTTAAATAACTTAACAACTGAAAATGGCATGGACAAAATTATTGGTACCCCAACTTAATACTTTGTAGCAGAGCTTTTTGAGACAATAATGGCCATAAAGTGCTTTCAGTAGCTCAGAATGAGATCTCTAAACATTTTAACTAGTCGTGTGACCCATTCTTCTTCAGGCCTCTTAGGTTTAATAGCTACTTCTCCCAGTTGTGACTTTCAGCTCTTTCCATAGTTAGAAAGAAATGAGATTCATATCAGGACTCATTGCAGGCCACTAGTCCAATGTTTTCTTCTTCTCCATTCTTGGATGCTTTATTTAGCCCTTATTGCAGATTACTACTGAATACCCTGCACAGATTTTGAAAAGGCAGCAAAGAAACCTCAAAACATCATTGAGCCTTCTCCATTATTCTTTCCTTTGAAAGCATTATATTTGTTTACTATGACCTCAGAGTTGGTGTGAATTACCAAAAAGCCCTAGTTTTGTTTTGTCAAAAGGACATTATCTCATTTGGAATGTAGCTTGTCAACATAGATTGTGTCTCAATGAGCGATTATTAGATTGAGGACACCTGTGATAATTATTTAAAAACATTAGTCTGCTTGAAGAATCATCACAAGACAATTATTTCTTTCTAACTGTGTAAGCCTGTGCTGTAAAAAGCCCAGACTTCTAGAAACAATTGAAATCATCAGGATAAAAGATTGAAATGCAGAGTCGGCGGTATGCTCATCCCCCTTGTCAATCTGCAGCTAACCAAGTTTCTCTCTCGTTTGTCTTTCCTCTGTGGTTTCACTTTGGCGACGGAGTCACTTTCTTTCAGCTTCATGCTGTAGCCTCATACTTCTTTCTTCTTCTGACTCGTTAACTTGGGGCCGCTTTGCCAGCTCTTTTGAGCTTCATGCTGTAGCCTCGCACTTCCAGGCCGGACAGACAGACAGACACACTTCCACGTGTAGATATTTATATATAAGATAATTCCTAATGGGTTCCAATAATTTTGCCCCAATCATTTTGGAATGTCTTTGCAGAAATGGTTGATTAATTGAGTTTTTTTCATGGATTTTTTCTTTTGTTCCACTGCAAATTAAAGAAATGCATGTATGGCTAGAAAAAGATCTTTTAATTGCAATATTTTTTAAGAAAAATTGTGCGTTATTTGAATAAAATGCAAAAGCACAAATATTTCCAACCGCATTTGTACCAGTTTCTTTTCTGTTGTTCAGATCAACTGTAATTTTGTTATGAAACAACAGTTTGCACAAATAGGCTAGTTTGCAAAATTGATTCACTGTGCTTACAAATCAGCCTTAGATTCTAAAGAGGTCTGCTACCTAATTTTTTAATATAAGGCAGTGATTATGGATTAGTGTGTTTTCTTACTTTCTGTAAATATACAAATGATCAGTTGTTCTTAAATGTTAGCATAATCTTAATTTTTGACCCACTTTTTCCAAATCACCATTTTTTCCGTATTAACAGTAATATCAAATATCCATTGGTATGGTTAACACTCTACAAACTAAAAGGGCTGTGCAGATGAACCAATACCTCTTTAAAATGTGGTTATTTCCTCGTCTACAGTGCTTTGCTGTGCTTTTATACTGTGTGATGAAGAGCGCAAAAGGGAGGGTGTCCCAGACGGGACGGAGCATGGTTTCTTAACTGGACAGGAGCCCAGCCTCACAATGACACAAATAGCAGGGCGAAGACTGTGCTGCCTCAGCCAGAAGACAGGCAGAAAATGCCATTGTAGCAATGGGTTGGACCAAGAAACAATATCCAGCTGGGAGACAGTGTAGTGGAAGAACAGGGGGAAACAACCGGGCAGGATTACATGCTCCCCTGACACACTAGGTGGCAGCCTCCCTGGATGATAAAACCTGTACGGACACCTGCAAGGCATGCTAGGGACTGTAGTCCCATAGGACAGACTTGTTGGGTTCTGGGGGTGCTGCCAGGGGGTGCTGCAGGGATTCATCATGCCTACTGTTTGGGACTTCCAATTGACCCGGAAATACTTCCATCAGGCTATGCCCTGGCACCGGAATTACTCCCAGGTCCAAGAAAAAAGAGACACTCTACCTCATCCAGGTACAGTAAGTCAGATGGAAGAGACTGATGTTTGCCTGGTGGAGTGGAAGGAGAGAAGGAAAAAGATAAGAATCATATTTGTTTTTTTATTTTTGAAACCTTTGTACAAGGTATTCTTGTTAATAAACCTTTTGTTTATATCGGGACTTGTGTCTGGGGTTTGGGATGCTGCAATAAGTAACAAAAAGGAGGGCGCGAAGATGTGAAAAAAAGAAAACATCTATCTATTTAAACCAAAACAAATTAACTTAAACTACATTCTGATACTAGAAAAATAAATATAGAGTTAGATAAATGTTGATAAAAGTTAAGTAGGTATAATAAAATATGCATCTATGATATATCATTAATTAAAAAGAACAAATTGGTATTCGTGGGCTCCTTTCAAAAAAACCTTAGGGGGACGCGATTAAAACTGTTATGAAAACTCGGCTCGCAAATGCTTAAAGGTTGAGAAACGCTGGCATAGGTCAGATTATACTTTAAGTAAGTATTAACACATCTTTATTTTCTTCTTTGTTCTATTTGCCATTCTCTTGTAACCTTCTTTGTTGAGTTAATGTCTGTTGTTTGTTATGCATTGGTTATGTTTTTCCAAGGCGGCACGGTGACACAGTGGGTAGCGCTGCTGCCTCACAGCTGGGAGATCTGGGGACCTGGGTTCGCTTCCCAGGTCCTCCCTGTGTGGAGTTTGCATGTTCTCCCCGTGTCTGCGTGGGTTTCCTCCGGGCGCTCCGGTTTCCTCCCACAGTCCAAAGACATGCAGGTTAGGTGGACTGGTGATTCTAAATTGGCCCTAGTGTGTGCTTGGTGTGTGGATGTGTTTGTGTGTGTCCTGCAGTGGGTTGACACCCTGCCCGGGATTGGTTCCTGCTTTGTGCCCTGTGTTGGCTGGGATTGGCTCCAGCAGACCCCCATGACCCTGTGTTCGGATTCAGCGGGTTGGAAAATGGATGGATGGATGGATATTTTTCCAAGCTATGCAATTTCATACTAATGGTTGGTTAAACAGTATGAGCTTTCTGCCTTGAGCCCATTGCTATGTCACCAGCCCCATATTAACCTGAATTTGAGGAAAAAAAGAAAATATGGGATCATGAGTGGGGAGATGGAATATGATTGACTCCTTCATAAACAATATTCAAATAACACTTTTTATGAAACATGCTACACAAAATTACAATTTATTTATTTGCATCATATGTAAATGTCATTCACATATAGACCAAATGTCAATTGCTACAACTAATTACTTACACAAAATGTTTCTGTTACAACAGTTTAGTATACTCTGAAGAGTCACATTGCTACTATTCCCAAGGCTGTAACACAATAATGAATGTGTTTCTGTTTAATTCATGCACAAACATTTTACTGGGCACAAATATTATATTATTATTCTCAACAAGAGCGATTTTTGAGTTAGCCATCCATGCAAGCAGAAGTAATCTACAATGAGGAATTACACAGCTGTTACATTTTCTACTGTTAATAAAGAGATCATCAAATTTAAGAACAAAAGGAGTGTAAACCTCTGCACATCAATATGTCTCAGATGAACTCTCCATAGCAACTTTCTTTCTTTCTTTAACCCACCAAAAGCTCCTTCTTTTACTTATTAGGGAGGATGATTCGTATTTAAGCAATTATCATTCCTACTGCTCAGCATACTATACATTTATCTATTAATTTCTGAGCCTTCTTTCTCCAGCGCAGAATTATTGTATGTGAACTGGTGCATATCCCACCTGCAGTGAGTGCAAGACAGGAAGCTATTCCAATTCAAGACATAGACATACTTAAATTATGCAGTTGTAAAATAACATGTTTGATCATGAACTTGAGTTATTAAATTTTTAGGGTCTACAATTTACCAGTGGGATAGTCACTCTCCTTGATGATAATATTTGTGGATGCTTTTTCTGGATCAATGCTGGCCCCACTTGTTGGCGTAGAGCCTTGCTTTCCATCCCCAGATCTAACTGACATTAGAGTAACTCTAAACAACTCAGCAAATTCAGGGATGTCATCGTCCAAAATATTGATATTCAAAGCCTACAACAAAAGACAGAAATAAAGATTAATCATCATCCACTTTCCATACCTAGTTTGATTGTTAGTGGCAGTACTGGGTACAAGACAGGAACCAGCCCTGGACTGAGGACAAGTTTACGAGAGAGCAAAACAACACAAAGCAGGTTAATTAACCTAATGAGCACATCTTTAGGATACAGAAGAAGTCAGCGTACTTTGAGGAACCATATGGCAGCAAATTATGAAACACAAAAATGTAGAACTGCCATAAAGTATTCCAAGAAACTAGGAAGTGCAAGCACAAAGTGAAATATACAGTATACTGTAACTATAAAAGTCTAAACTTATAAAGTGTATGCTGTCTTACAGTCTAAAGTTAACAAAGAAAAATAAATGAAGAAAAACGGGGATTAGAGGAGGAAAGAATGAAAATAAAAATAGACAAGCTAATAATAAGAAAATGAAAAAATGCTGATAAAATTGACAAGAAAGGGAGATAAAGGTTTCAATGTGGATGAATGGATAAGAAAAACAAAAAAGAGATGAAGAAGAACAGACAGCAGACTGAAACGAGAAGTTAAAAATCTGTCCAGCCATTTATTTTCTGAACCTACATATTCCAAGTTTGGAATCATGGGTGGGCAGGCCTATATGAGCAGTTTCAAATGTATGGCAAGAATCAACCATTGATGGGGTGTCTATGACATGGTTCAACATCATCCATCCATTTTCTAACCCGCTAAATCCAAACACAGGGGACTCCTGGAGCCAATCCCAGCCAACACAGGGCACAAGGCAGGGTGCCAACCCACCACAGGACAAATACAAACACACACCAACCACACACTAGGGCCAATTTAGAATCGCCAATCCACCTAACCTGCATGTCTTTGGACTGTGGGAGGAAACCCACGCAGACACGGGGAGAACATGCAAACTCCACGCAGGGAGGACCCGGGAAGTAAACCCGGGCCTCCTAACTGCGAGGCAGCAGCACTACCACTGCGCCACCGTGCCACCTGCTCAACATCATACACATGGAAATAAAATAAAATATAATAATACTGAACGTATGCCTAGAACATCACAGTCAGTGAAACAGTGATTGTTGGAATAATAATAAAAGTTATTCTGTTTTGAAAGTGTGTTTACTCATAATTTGTACTGTACTGTAAAGATGCCCAGGATAAAGAAGAGACGGGGTGTAATTTAACCACTATTGGAAGAAGAGATTAGTGAGGTGAAAAATGGAAAAAAGAAACGTATACTAAAATTCAGGCTGTTAAAAGTTAAAGAGGCAAAAAGTGGACAGTCAAAAAATAAAAGTGGGAAAAGACAGACCTGTAAGGCATGCAGAATTAACAATTAGAGATATCTGAAAATGTATTGTAAGACATCTGAAAGTGCATTTAAGATATCTTAAAATGAATTACACATATCTCACATATCTAAAAATAAACCTATTTCGAGATATTTTAAATGCCATTTAAGATATTTTGAAATAAGTTGCTGTGCATTTTGAGATATCTTAAAGTAGGTCTGTAGCCATTTTGAGATCTGAAATTCAATGCAAGATATCTCAAAATGACTTCCTGTAAAATTCTACATTTCAATGTAACTTCCTGTCCATTTTAAGATATCTTGAAATGCATTTGAGATATCTCAGAATAAGCAGGAAGTTATTTTTTGAGACATCTTGAAATGCATTTCAGATCTCTCACAATGGTCTGGAAGTTATTTTAAGACAGCTGGAAGTGTAATTAAGCTATTTCAAATGTATTTCTGATATATGTATATTGACGTATGTTTCAGATATCTAAAAATACATTTTAGATATCTCATTTTCTTTTCGTGATATCTTAAAATATCCTCTGCTCCATTTCAGATATGTTAAAATATATTTCAAGATATCTTGAATTTTATTTCAAGCAAGTATCATGGGTAGATTTATGACACACACACACACGCGCCCCAACCCATACCCCTACCATTTGTTAAGCTGTATTCTGCTTACTATTATACTTCTGAAATTGTTTCTTTAGCAGATGTGCTGTGCTATGGTTTAAAATAACAGAACAATGTATGTATAAAACAAATAATTATTTTTTCCTAAACAGTGACTACTCTTTGTCTATTACATTCTGTGTTGTTATTGTACATAACTTATAGAGTGGCAACACAGTGGAAAGCAAACATAAGTACTTATAGCACTTTGTACAAATAACGGTATATTTGAATTGAAATGATTACATTGCATTGTATTTTTAATAAAAATCTTAGATTTTTAAAAGAGCCAAGACACCTGCATGTTGTACTTTTCCTGGCATGTCGTATGCATGCCTGATAAAAAAAAATAATTAGAAAAAAGCAGAGCGTGTGATGTAGCAAATTGAAAGATTCACATTTTTAATGTATGATAAGTTACTATTGCTGAGAACATGGAAATAACAGGAACAAAGAAAATGTTTTTGAGTGAGTAAATTCCTTGATACTCACTGATACCAATCAATCCATAATTGAAGATGTGAGTTCCAAAATCTGCTAATTACACCTTTTGGTAAAATTTAGTGAACAAGTGATTGTGACTTTTCATGCAGTTGGTCATGTGCTTAAAATATGTTTGAGCTTCAAAACCTGCTAATTGCAACAGTGTAGCGCTGTAGTTTCAGGGATTTAGTTTCAAAATTTGCTTACGGAACCAGATTTTCCTATTTATCTCCAAAATTTATCTTTTGTACTTAGCTGATTTTGGAACTGAGCTCTTCAATTACACTGGGAGATCATACACACTCCATGCAGACCCTAGTGCTGTAAGGCAGAAATGACAGCTCTAAGGTCTGCAATACCACTTTGCCTATGTTAAACCATCTGTACTAAACTTACTCAATTTTAACCTCAATAACACTAAATACATGCCTATAATGTCTATCCATTTATGTCACTTGATTATATGCTACGCCCATGCTCAATATTTTTCTCACTAGACCACTGAAGCACATGTATGCATTATTATTCCTACAGTACAAGACAACATTCTTGCAAAATACCAAAAATAAGCTTCTGTATAGTGAAAGAATGTAAGCAATCATAAGTGTAACTTCTTCCAGTTATTTTTGTCTAGTTGTCTAAAGAACAGAGACGACAATTCACATCTGGGCATCAACATTCAATTTTAGTAACAACACCTGGTGAAGACTTTCCAAGGTGAAACATCACCCCTGGCCCTGGAAGGCTGCCGCGGAAAAACAGTAAATCGCACAACCAATCTGTTTTTAAAATGGCCAAATCTTACAATGTTTTGCTTTTTTGCTTTTTTCCTTCTTAAAATGACATGGGTACACTGTTTTGCAATATATGTGTAGTCTTAAAACATGGACCAATACTCAGTAACATTTTTGGCTTGAAAAACTGATGCGTTCTGTAAGTTTTAGGGCTTTGTTTTTTTACGTTGGGATTCAAATATCCATTAGTCTTACATATAAATATCTACGCTTGGAAGTGTGTGTGTTTGTCTGTCTGGCCCGGAAGTGCGAAGCTACAGCATGAAGCTCATAAAAAACTAACTCTGTCGCCAAAGTGAAACCGCCGAGAAAAGAAACTCACTTAGCCTCTGATACACAAATGAGGCGAGCACATCGGCAAAACAAAATCTCCAAAGAGAGACAAACTTGCTTAGCTGCCGATAGACAATGGAGGCGAGCACGTCGGCAAAACAAAACCGCACACAAAAGAGAACCTCGCTTATCCGCTAATGCACAACCAATGCGATTGATTGATTGAAGTGCCAGAATCCATGGTTTCTAGCATGGTATAGGCTTACACAGCTAGTTCCATTATAAAATGCAGGGGAGGGCTAGTTATTTTTTAAAAAAAATCATAAAATATTCTTCACTTCAGAACACAGTTTCATGTGGCAAAATAATATATACCATACTTGAGAAGAAATAACTGACTTTAAAAATATGAAACTTATACTTTACAAAAAAATAAGCATCTTCAGCTTCCTTTATGAATTATTAGCAAATGATGAGAATTCATTGCTGTAAATTCCTAAAAGACTGCCTTTTAAAAATCTACATCTATAGTATTACCTGTATTCTTGTAAGTCACATAATGTAGCAGGTGATTTTGTACACTTTAATACCAGTAATTATGAGTACCTTACTTTATCCATTTTAATGAAAATACTCTTTGCAATAAAATACAGACAGGGACAGTGTGTTGCACATCACTCATTGAGGATTAAAGTCACAGGTGTTTTCCCAGGTACCTTTGATTCTTGTCCAGGGAGGAACGTGATAGTACCACTGGAGTTCACAAAGTCTTCAGCTACATAGGTGTAACTGCTGGAATTGAGCTGAATGATGGTGTAGTTTACATAGACGTAATCTAAGGTTCCTCTGGTACGCTCCACTACACAGGAGATTGTCGAGCCTTCATCTGTGGACTAAACAAAACAAGAGATCCTATTTTAGCGCTTTTCATTTCTAATTAACTTAGTTTGCGGTTAATATTAAAATTGCACAGATGTTAATCATTGATGATACTGAACATTTTTCTACATTCCTACATAAAAAGATGAGATATTTGGTTATAACCTTTATATTTTCTATAGCATGCTTACTGATGGTCAGTTTTAAAGGATGTGGTGGCTAAATTGGCACAAGTAAAAAATTAGACAGGATTCCAGCCCAAATCATTATAGCCTGAGTATATGCAGAACTTGTTTTTATAATGTACATTAATAATATTTTTTGTTCAATTTGGAATGTTCTGTTCTTTCACTGTATTTTGAGACGCCATACTCTAACATTCATGTTTTTAACACAATTTTCTAACAATAAATTGCAAAGGATGATGATGTACTTTACTCTAAGTATTTCCCACATACATATTAATTACCCTTGGAGGACCTAGAATAACAGTACAGTGTCCCCTAAACAATGAGGTCATAATTACTTCCATAACCTGTATTCTTTGTGAATATATACATTACAAAATATGTCAAATGGTGTCAGAATCTTGGCCATGGCAGACTAGTTTTCGCCCCACATTCTTCCAGATGTGTTTTGCTGATTCTAAATTGACTCAAAGTCAATGAAATGTGCCTGTAAGTGTGCCTCGCAATGGGTCAGGTTTGGTGCGCCATTTTTCATCAATCTGTAAATGAAGCGATAAACTCTAGCCACTGCCATAAGAAGTTTCAAGGACCGATAGAGGAATTAGTAAATTCCCTCTCACATTGGCATATTGCTTATTTCTACATTTGCTCAAAACAAAATGTGAATTGTCTTTCTTTGGAAGGTGCAACAAAAGTCATGGCTGCTGCCTCACAGTTCTAGGACCAGAATTTAATTTTTTGTATGGGCATTGTCTTTGTAAATTTGAACATTCTCTCTGTGGCCACCTATATTTTTTCTGGCTTCATTCAACATATCAAATTTTTTTTTAAATTAGAGGGGTGTGGAATTCTTGAAGAAAAGTTCCGACTCTGACACCAACTCCAGCTTTAGTACTGTAAGTACTACTGCTAAGATGTAGCAGCAGCTTTATAGGAGACAATATTGTTCTTATTGCTCTATTGTAAATTACAAAGTTCAATCTCATATAGTGCACATGAAGGTGCTAGCAGATGAAGATGTGCATTAGGGACGTGCATCAGGATTGGGATACTGCAGGACTCAATGTAAAAGATAAGAAATGTGAGCTATCAAATTACCTATAATTTGCAATAAAACTCCAGTAAAAATGTTGCTACTCTGAATATAAACAAAAAAAACATTACATTATAAATAGTCTTAAAATCCAAATATAATGCTATTTCTGTTAACGTTTTTCCCAAGTCCCAGATATTAAAAGCATATTGAGAAAATGAAGCATGGCTGATGTACAAAGTGTAATGAAAAGAAGCCAGCACAGTACATTTGGAGAAAGATTTCAAATTATACGGAAAGGAGGTCTGTTTGATGCTCCTTCCACAAACCAAACTGTATTTCAGATAGAAGCAAAATTTTCTCCCTGATAATATTAAGTGAGAAAAAATAGTAACCTGTGTGGAGCGTGTTTGAGAAGACATTCTTTCCTTTGATTCTGCAGCTGGTAAATGCATTGTGCAGTTTTCTCAATACTTTTCTTAACTCCACTGCAAAGTACAGCAGATTTGTTTTCATTACGATAAAATAAAGCATATTGAAATTTGTGAACAGTTTTCAAATTATTTCTGTTTTTTGTGATTTGTTAAAATGCACCAAATTCACTAGAAAACAGTGTAGCAGATGGGAGTAGCCTGTGCATCTGTGGGAATGAGATTAAAAACCAGTCCCATGCACAGCTCTAATGTGCATATAACATACTGTATGTATACCCTAGAACTGCACTGATGCTCACTCTTTCTCCTTAAGTTTATTTGCAAGCCTTGCTTGTGGGGCACAGCTCAAGTCACATGGTTTTCCTGCAGAACAGTTGCAGCCACTTCCACTAAACTTGATGCGGATGTCATTGTTCTTGTAAAGGATTTGCATTTAGCCGGCATATGTATGTGTTTTTGTATTATTATTTTAGCCACTTCAAAAACTTACAGATGTCACAGTTGGACAGCATTTGAGACCCAATTACTGGAGTTTGAATCAAGTAAACACCAAAAAAGTAACCGGTTCCATGACTGTGACTCCATAGTGATGCACGTTAGATTAATTGGTAAATGTAAATTGACCTTATTTAAGTGAATTTGAATTCTGCCCTGTGCTCAATTCATCCAGGGCAGGATGTAGATCTTAGTGACCATATAATGGATTAGGAATTGGCAAGTTGGATGCTGATTTATACATTTTTGCAGATAAAAAGGGGAATATTTCCTTGAATAAATATGGAATGATTCACTTTCTAAGGGGATCTGAAAGAAAAGCTTTACAAATGCTGTATAAAGACAATCTCCACAACTTTCTGCTCTACTCACACATGAAATTAAATACATATGAACACCTACTTTGAGTTCTGCTGTGCTACATTAGGTAATTGTGTTTCATATCCTCAGAATAACACACTTAAACTCCATAAGCTTCTAAAAGTGCATGATACAATAATTTAAAACAATTAAAATGTTTGGATATTTTGAGATTTTTGTACTAATCAAAAAGTAATACTATATTTTTTTTAGATAGAGCGATAGCACTATATTTATAAAATAACATAATATGCTTAATTCAAGTCAGGAGGTAATCCTGGGTGGAATGTCAGTACAATGGCCACCTAACAAGTATCTCATTTGAGGATGAGGGAAAAATTGAACAACTGGGGAAAAAATCCACACAGACACCTGAAAAACATGCAGACAACCCACTGCCTCTGTATCCATGAGACAGCAGTGCCACACACTGAGCCACAATGCCGCCTTGTGTTTATGGCCAAATCAATTTTGAGAAATTTGTTATTACATAACCAAGGAAATAAAATTAACTGATAAACATAATAGCTTAATTTATTAGTACTGTTCCTTCATGGAAATAGCTAAAAGATATGTTGGCAAATTGGATTAAATTAATGAATGATTTTACACTCAAAAGTGCATAATATATGGTAGAATAAAAATGAGTAGGAAAACATTGACTCACTCAAGATGGACAAAAAGCGCAATTTTGTATTATCACATAACTACGGAAGCCAAGAGAAGATGTGCAATAGCGTTATTTTTATAAATTGTCTCCTCGAGATAATAGACTAATTTTATCGAGATCTCGAGATAACAGAATAATTTTATTGAGATCTTGATACAACAAAAGATCTTGTTTTCTCGAAATTATGAAATAATTGTATCTAAGTTTAATGTTTAGCTTATTGAAGCCACGTCCTGTTTACAATGGCAGAAGAGCAGAACTGCATTGATCAGCACGTCACATTTTTGTTCAACCAAGGGCTAATGCAGGCTGAAATATGTTTATGCCTTAGTTTAGAAAATAATAACATTAGTGTCCGTCATTTAAGAAGATGGTTAGCAAGGCTTCAGCTGTATAGGCATCGCAATCTAAGCAAGCCTGATGCCAGGAGTAAAGGTTAAGTTTCGTTTTCTCGAGATCTCGATAAAATTAGTCTGTTATCTCGAGGAGACAATTTTAAAAAATAACGATATTGCACGTCCTTTCTCGGCTTCTGTACATAACAATGTAAAAGTTAGCTTTCATTAACTTAAAACAGTGCACAGTGAGAATAAAAATGAAGACTGCAATCTCTTTCTGGTAGTCTGTCTTACTCTTTTTATTGGTTTCCCACTAATTTGTACTTTGTCTAAAATTGTTATTAAAAGAAGATGCAAGAAAGTAGCTCTGGCTAAAAAAGTTAAAAAGGTACCCAATGGAAAAATAACTTATTTACTTGCCCTGTATGCTGTTATCCAACAATTGTCCATTTAATCCTATCGTACTTTTCTTTAAAGTAGACTGAATGTGAGCCTTGATCATTTTCACGGCCACTATACATATTCTAAAATAACCAAACTTTTTTGCTGGGTGTACAACCCTGTTTCCCGACCTTGTGGGAAAGTGGCTTCAGCTCAATTTCGATATTAATAGGGAGTTTTGTTTTCCAGTCTTGCACTTTGTGAGTCTAAGGATACAAAATAACTCTGAACAGGTGACCCAATTCTATTAATGATATTCACTACTTTGAAGGAGTTTCTATAAAGTGTTTACATTGGATAAACTGTTCTGAGTATTAATGGAACCCAACCCAATGTGGATATCTAAAGTGAACTGACAGTCTCAGGAGTATTGTATATGGCCATGTAATTGTTTAAATGTCATTCAGTACTATCACTAGCTACTGAATATATAAAAAAATTAAAGGAATGAGAAAGAATTAGTGCTCATATAAAAATAAAATGTGCTTATATTCTAATATTAGTCCAGCTGAAATTATTTAATTATGCCTTAAAAACTTTTCAATACTTTAATAAATTAAAATAGAAACTCTTCTGTGTACTGAATCCAGTACCGTATTATATAAAATGTTTTAAACAGCAGGAGACCTTGTATTTCTAAAAAATCTAGACCACAAAAAGTTCTGTCAAAATTTATTTCCTCACCTCTAACACAAAACAGAACTTACTTTTAAACTATGCTAAAATAGTAAAACCTTTTTTTCTGTTTAATGTACTAAAAATTGAAATGACTAAGGGTGGGATGTGGCACAATCAGTACTGCTGCCCTATGGTTGCAAAGACCTTGGCACAAATTCATGGAGTCTGCAAGTTCTGAGTTTTCTCTGAGAGCTTCAGTTTCCTTTTATATCCCATAACCTGTGTGTCTAATTTGGCCCTGTGAGTAGGCCCTGCAATCGAATGGCACTCTACTTATGGCAGGAGCCTGGATTGCTCTTTATGCTAGTGGTATACTCTCATTGATCATTTTCCCTGCTAAAGACAAAACAGCAAAATAATATAAATAAATAGTAGCTAACATTAGGGCTACAGGGTCCTGTGAATCCAAACAGTCCATTTGCATAGTCACTCTTCTGTATTATCAGCTTTGCTGTGGCATTCTCTCCAGACAGTCTTGCCCCACCATGAACAGAGATCAATCTCAAAGTAAAAGATTCTTCTCCTTCCTCCAACACATCATCTCGCACTTCCACGATAAAAGATTTACGAGTCTCTCCAGGTTGGTACTGCAGGTAGCCTGAAATGTTACGCAAGTCAGCTTTGGCAGATTGCCGATGGAGTTCATGGATGTCTGCTTGGCTCAGCCAGCCAGAATACATCCTTACATCTTGTAAGAGTCCAGCATATCTGTCTTTACCATCTAGGCCAGCACCAATCCTCAGCAGAGCTGGGCCTGAAAAAAAAAATACATTAACCACTATCATACAGTACGATACACTGTTAGAACAGAGAAATACATATTGGGAATGCATTCATGAACAGTAAATACAATTGTCAAACTTTCACATAAACCATAATGAACAATGCCATGACCACTCAATCTACTGAATTCAATGACAGAATTTAAATTATGTCTACAGAATGTTAAAAAAAAACACAATCCCAAAAATAATATGACATGGTATGTATCTGTTTTAAAGTGCACTCCACACTAGACCAATTGTGTCATCATATCTGCAAATTAAAAGCTTGAAATTAGTGCAGGGAAAATTCATTGTTGAAAGGATTGCTTTATTATTTCTGTGATGGTCTAACACATTATGTGTATTCTAGTGGTTTGAGTTCTGAACTTTTGTAAGGGTTTAAGAGATGAAGATAGTATGCTGCTTGTTCTCTGTAACAGGTCCTTTCTGAGATTCTAAGGTCTGCTGCCTTCAAGATTCAGCAGTTCAGCTTATTTATTTATTTAATTTGGTAATTTTTAAATTTATTTAATTTGCCCACTGAGGGCTGGGCAGTCTCGTGGCCTTGGAACCCCTGCATATATATTTTTTTTCTCCAGCCCTCTGGAGTTTTTTATTTTGTTTGTTTTTTCTGTCCTTTTGGCCATCAGACATTACTTCATTCTTTGTTGCCGAATCTTATTTTTATTTTTTTATAAACTTTTATTTCTTCATTTTGTAAATCACTTTGAGGTATTTGTATGAAAGCATGCTATATACTTAAATACATTTTATTTTTGTTGTTGTTATTGTAATTTGCACTCCTATGAAGATTATTTTTGTCTAGCAAAAGAAAACACTTCCAACACACACACACTCATCTGGAGGCAGGCAAGCATATTTAATAAACGACAAATGATGCAGCTGTAATTTTGCTCAGCCTGGGGCTAGGTGACAGTACTTTTCAAAGAGCAGGCGTACACGAACACAAACATGCAGACTGAAAAAACAGCTTTTTAATTTTGATTTTTGATTTGATTTTTTTTTAATCCACGAGGGGAAATAATGAATTCTAAGTTACCTCAGAAGTATTTTTTTACTATGTTAAATATGTTATTTTTTCATTTTCAGGCTTTCTTTAATAAAATTGCATATAGAGTGCTAAATCAAGTAAGTTGGGAATTTTAAATTTACAATAATAATTATTTGTTCTTTTTTCGGTTTTCTGTAGTGGCAATCTGCGCCACCACCACCTAATCAAAGCACTGTGATGTCCCTACATTGATGGACTAAAGGCCAGAAGTCCACATGACCGTCATCATCAAATTCCTCCATGAGAACCCTGAATACAATGAGGACTGATTGAGGTCATTATGTTAGTAAGAATGCCTAGAGGGAGCTGGGTGGTCTCGTGGCCTCGGAACCCCTGCAAATTTTATTTTTTTCTCCAGCCGTCTAGTGTTTTTTTTTTTTTTTTTCTGTCCTCCCCGGTCAACGGACCTTACTTTTATTTTATGTAAATAAGTGTTCTCTAATTTTAATTCTTATTTATTTTGTCTTTTTTCTCTTTCTTCATCATGTAAAGTACTTTGAGCTACATTGTTTGTATACAAATGTGCTATATAAATAAATGTTGTTATTGTTGTTGTTGTTATTAGAGTATATACAAGTTTCCATGGTATTGAGGTTTTTCTGTTCATAAGATTCGTCTTTGTGGTGTATTTAATTTTTTTAGCAATTACCTTTGCAAGATGTGCATTGTTTCAAAGATGAATTTAACATTATACAGTAATTTACTTTGAATATGTTTTGAAAGGTCAAGATAATTTGTTACGAATAACTGATAGTTTAATGCTGTTACTTTTTAAAATTGTAGCTATCCTGAATAAGTGTGACAATATGCTTATGGTTTATGCCTGATTAAATAACGTTCATGGCTCCTTCAAGATAAAACCTACACAGGAGATTTAAAAATTATAAAATAAAAATAAAACAAGTCAACCAACTATAATTTATGGTCAAATTTATGACTTAAAAAAATTGGATGTTAAATGTGGTGGTGAAAAAATCATTTTTCAAATAATTTTTACAAAATTAAGATGGTACAGTAAATGTGATGTTGGAATGAGTTTGAATGTGTCTTTGTGTTGGTATTGCATTGCTGTCATTATTCTGAGGAGACTATAAGTATGAATTTCATTGTACTATGCACATATGACAATAAACTTGAACTTATATGTCAAACCTTTAGGCATTCTTGCTAGAATTGGCTGCTGTCATATCAGTCTTTTTCATGTTACATAAGGTACGTAAGGTTGGTCTTGGAATGAGGAAAAAAATCATTTTAAATCTAAAAATGGTGCTGTGCATCACTCTATCAAATGTGTTTTGATTCAAACATATCTTTCAAAAATGCTACACTATTTACAAAATGAAGTCATGTTGACCATTGAAAAACAAGAGGCTATCTCAGAAGCATCAGGAGATAGGAACAAAAAACTAGCATAACAAATCAATCTAGAATCTGAGGCTAATTTTTCCTTGGAAAATTAATTAGATGTTTTTGTGTCTGTTCTCAGAGGTTTATGTATAGCATTACTCTGGAGAATAAAAAAAAATATCAATTAGTATAAGCCACATTCGGGGGGTTTATAAGAAATGTAGTGATTTACAGTACTTCATGAGATAGAAGTACATATCAAACAAGAATAGCTGTGCCAGATATATGAAATGTTGAAATATGTGCGCTTCAATTTATATGTTTAAAGTGTAAATATTCTCAGTTGTGATAGAAATTTGTCATTTTTCAGCCTCTGAAAGAAGTTTGTCAAGGGCTAGATCCCTGGTAAAGGATAAAAGAATAACATCATATACAAGGTGTGATCAAAAAATATGGTGAATGTTTTAAAAAAGAAATGTTTATTGCAGTAAAAGATTTACAACTACTAGTCACCCTGAAAATACTCTCCTCCACTTCGAATGCACTTATCCCAATGCTCCTGCCACTTTGCGAAGCAGTTCTGGAAGTTGTCTTTCGAAAGTGTCTTTAGTTGGGATGTCGTGGCTGCCTGGATGTCCTCAATGGATTGAAATCATTTGCCTTTGATGCTCATTTTCAATTTAGGGAACAGCCAGAAGTTGCACGGTGCCAGTTCCGGCGAATATGGTGGATGCAGACATAGTGTAATGTTTTTATTGGCAGAAATTGTCGTACTAGAAGGGCAAGGAGCGTTGTCATAATGAAGAATGAAACCGTTTCAACATTTTCCTTGGTTATTGATGTTGAAGGATGTCCTGATCTTTTCCCGTCTTCAACCGAGTCAGATCCATTACGAAATCAATCAAACCACTTGTAAACAGTCTTAATTGTTGGTGCAGTGTCACCATAAACCGATTTTAACATCTGATGGGTTTCCTGAGCTTTTTGCAATTTGAAACAAAATTTCATGTTAATGCATTGCTCGATATCCATTATTATCAACAAACTTGAAAAACACACTTGAACTCAACAGTGGCTCACAAATGACTGACAGTATCAAACAAGTTGAAACTTGTCACAAACTCGGCTCTAGGATGGATATGTCAGAACCTGCATGGAATTGCTTTGCGTTGCTGTTGGATGGTGTTCTGCATCAACATTCACCATACTTTTTGATCACACCTCACTGCCTTTTATATAGTGTAAAATGATACCCCACATGAATGGACCACCAGTAAAAAAATCAGATATCAAAAATATTATAATACAGTATTAATGATCAGCATAGCATAAAACAACAATCCACTTGCCTTATATTACTAATCAACAGTTTTTGGAAGTTTTGTGAAAAAGTGGTCAGTTGTTATGGTACACACAAGTCAGTCTTATCATTTTGCTAAAGACGCCAATTGGTTTACTCTGTACCATAAGGGTGTAATTTTCTACACAAAATATGGTCCAAAGACTGCCTAATAATTAGGGTTTTTAGTGTCTAGAGAGCCAAAAATACAGAGAACTCATAAGAGCTTGAAGACTTGCATGACTACACATCAAGACACGTCAAACGGTGTATCATATGTGTCTCAGGAGGCGCCAGTCAAACAAAAAAACAAAAAAAACTGAGGTGATTTTAAAGCATTCATAAGTAATTCAAATAACAAAACATGCATTGCTATGATTTTTGGTAGAGACAAGTATATTGGTCATCTGGCCTGCTTGTTTTCATAATGTTTTTCGTCTTTTGGTAATAAAGCATTTGTGAAAAATGTAAGTATGGGGAACAATTTGAGGGTAGACTGTTGTAAGGGAGTAAGTTTTGCATAGTCTTTAAGGTAATTACTGCTTCCATCCCTACAGTGGAGGAGAATATTCTTTTTTTTTTTATTATTATTATTATTAATTTTATTGTAATCATTCGGTACATATAGATCAATTTTTTACAAAAAATAGGATTGAAAACAAATCAAACCGCACTCCTGAGAAGGAGAGCATGGCCAAAGGAGTAAAATTTAAGGCTTGTAAACATACCTAAATTATTGAGTTTAATAGGGCAAAAAAAGATAAATGGAGAAGGAAAAGAAATGCGGAAATAATTATATTTAGAGAATATTCTAAAAGAAATTTTATGTCATTTCTGTCCTCCCACCCCCACTCCTCCTGCAACAGAACTTCAAAGAAGACAATGATAGCAAGTCATCATCTGTCTGTAAATCAACAACAGTGACAACAACAATTAAATGGACTTTCATATCTCTTGTAACTGCAAGAAAAGACATGCCACATTGTTCATCCGCACATCCCTGATTGCCTCCCAATTCACCCATTAGCACCTCAGCTGCTCGACTTTTCTATTCACCTCTGCTGGTAAAACAAAGCACCACTGGTCTGAAAAAAAAACATTAAAGCACCTTTCTTTCCATTCTGCCATGGATCCCCAGACACACTGCATCACAAAGTGTCAAAAAAAGATTCCAATAATGTATTGCTTGACTTTTATCCACTAGATGTCAACAAAAACCATGAGATGAACTGAGTTACCGTTGTTATTATCAACAGCAATACTTCACACATATTGTTAATGATTTTGGTTCTGAACTGCAGTAAGAAACAGAGAAAAGAGACAACCTCTACCTCCTTCTCTACTCTACCTCAAAATATAATTTAACATTATTCCTGATCAATGAAGTGATGTATGTATTACATAAAAATTAAATTAACTGAACACAAATATGGTTGGCAACTATTTCCATAATCGGTTATTATCAATGACATCAGTTAGTGGTTGCAGCCCTAAAATTGTGACTGCTTCAACTTAGGAGACATCCATCCATCCATCTATTTTCCAACCCGCTGAATCCGAACACAGGGTCACGGGGGTCTGCTGGAGCCAATCCCAGCCAACACAGGGCACAAGGCAGGAACCAATCCTGGGTAGGGTGCCAACCCACCGCAGGACACACACAAACACACCCACACACTAAGCACACACTAGGGCCAATTTAGAATCGCCAATTTAGGAGACATACGTAACAGTATTTATTTCCAATCATTTTAAGAACCTAATTCAGACAAAATTAAAATTGAATGGATTTTCACATTTCACCAAAAATATTTCCAGACTGTCAAATCACTAACCTAATTTTAAGCCACAGACAGAAAAATGCATCCAGAAAACCAACATTCCTAGTCAATAAAAAGGAAAGGTTTTGAGTCAGGGTAGATGATAAAACCAGAGGCCAATGCCGTAAGCTCTTAGAACCAAACAGGGAAACAAATTTAGAGATGAAATGAAAGGAAAATATTCTCAAAGATCCACAGGTCTTGGCCAAGTTTTTCATATACTATTATTGAAAGGCAATTAAAGGGATAACACAATGGATTATATTTTTAACTTTTAGATTTTAAATGTATCCTCCTAGTTTGACTATAATAATAATAATAATAATAATAATAATAATAATAATAATAATAATAATAATAATAATGATGATGATGATGATGATGAATTTAAAAAATAGCATTTTATGAAATGGCATGGTATTCAGTACAAATTGCTCACACCTGTTTTTTTGTAAATGGAATATGGAATGGTATACTAGAGACGGTAGCATTTGCAACATGGTTTCTTTTACTAAATGACATTAAAAGTAAAATTGCTTTCAAAGCAAGTAATAAGCATTGCCAACAATGAGACACAAGATCAAGACTGAGGAGCAGTTGACTCCAGTGTATTCTCAAAATAATTAGTTTAATTTACGACCTTTATTTTACAACTTAATTCCAACCAAAACATTCAAAAGCAAGCACATGGCTTCCTTGAGATTCATCAATCTTTTAAATAATCAAGTATTAGAACATCATATAGTGTATAGTTAGAATTAGAAAGTGTAAATTATGACATTATCTCATATTAATATTTCATTGCTAAGGAAATTTTACAGATAAGCAATTAGCAGGTGTAAAGAGTTTTATAGACTTAGTTTTACAGAAATAATAAAAAGTGAAAAATTCTTTATTCCTGATATCTACTGATTTTCTTTTTTTTTACCAATATGAGATGAAGATCATTTTTTACTTTTCTTACTTTTCATAAGTATTGGCAAGCCATCGTTCATTGTATGTACATTTCCTCCCATCATGTCTAATTGGGTTTTCTGGTCAACTTCCCACCCATATCCCAAAACAAGTAAGTTAGGATGACTAGTGACTGAAATGTCCCTGTGTGAGTGTGTATCAGTGTGCACATGAATGTGCCCTGACAAGTGTGGTATCTTGTAAAGTACTTTTGCTCCATGGATAGACTCTTACCACCTAACAATTCTCAATTGCAATAAGCCATATGGAAAGTGGAACATATAAATAATGAATGAAAGAAGACAATCTAATTAACATGTTGCTGTATACATTTGTATTTCTCAACTTCTTTGGGTATATTTGAAAGGTGGAAATCAAGTAGCACAAGAATGTCTATAAATGTACAACAAAATAAAATGTAAAGCGACTAAATTAATTGAATATTTTTATAATTCTACAAAAAACCAAGTTACATATTTCAAATAACGCAGTATTCAACAACAAAAAGGAAAAAATGATAATTACCATCAGTAATGGAGTTCCCTTTCAAGCTGTTTAAGCTGCCTGGAATCAGGTTGCCATCTAGGTAAAAGTGCACGGTGCCATTATCCAAACTGATTATCACATGTAGCCAGGCATTTTCTTCAAGATTCCTCATAACTTCTGCTTTGACAATGTGGGTAACATTATATCCATCGGGTGTATAGTATAGAAACAATGACACATAAGACTCATTTGTTTCTATCTTTATTCCATAGAACACAGTGCCATTTTCAGTTCCTTTGGAGACAATAAATCCATTTGTGTTAGCACTTGGTATTAACCATGCAGAAAGAGTAAAGGTGGTTAGAGTTTGGCCTTTAGATATGGGATCTGGAAGAATTAGGCTTCCAAATGCACCTTCATTTCCACTAAAGTACAAAGCATCAGTGGCTGAGTGGTGTCGTCTCATGTGTGGCCTCAGTTCCACCTGATCAGGAAAAGAACTTTGCATAATCAGATCAACCATTGGTGGTAAATTAATTGTGAAAGCATCTGACTGTATTTCCCAGCCAACACGAACCACACCAAATGTCCCCTGCTGTCTGAGGACAGTAAAGCTGGTGATATCTGACATATCATCTTCTGTTAGAACATCTTCTGCTACCTCCCTGATTCGACTTTCAGGGTCTATTACAAATAATCCAAAAGGATCGTCGTTTGGAGGAATGATTACTGTTGCATTTAGATTAGTACTTGCGAGTTTACCTTCAGTGCCAGGAAAACCTCCTGCAGGAGAAAAGGATAGATATGGTAATGTATAAAATATTTACCATTTTGTTTACTATACCTCTATAATCTAGCATAATTAGTTTAATTATCAGAGTGTCCTTGGTAATACATGTATGAGTTTGGTTTATAGGAGGAGATAAAGAAGGAAAAGTATCCATGGAAATTTTATTTGAGTAGGAGATAAGGTCAAGGAAGGGTAGTCTCCATTCACCAAATTTGCTACCACCATAGACAGTTATCTCAAAGATTATAGGCAGTGTCTCATAAACTAGAGCTTAGGGGGCTTAGGAGTTCCTGTCTAACAAAGGGCATATAAGGAGCCTCTAAAGACACAAAACTATGTGTTTTTAACCAGTAGTTAGCAGCAGGAATTCCAAGAGTAAATTTACTGGGTCCCTATTATATACTGGTAAGAACAGTGGCCTGTGAATGCTGTCCTGAATAAGTTATTTTGACTCACTCAACACAATGCTCTGGGGAACCCACAAGTGATTCAGGGATGAGAAACCCAAGATGTGGGGTTTAAAATTGTTTTCCTCTTCTTAAACCATAGAGTCAGGAGGGTAAAAAAAGGCATTGTGTAATAGAGAAAAGTCACCAGAATTTTAAAGAAATTGCAAATTTATTTTTAAAACTTGTGAGATGCTGACTGGAACAAGGGGAAGACAGGCAAGAAACACCTTTAGTTAGAGAATAACCCATCCATATTTAAGTGTGCACATACATTTAGGTTTCCCCTTTGTGATCATCCTTTGTTTGAACCACTAAAACGTAATTTAGTTGATTCTAAAATCTACAGCATATTTCTCAATTCAAAATAGATTTGACAGTGATAAAGACAATATGCCTTTTAAGCTAATGTTAGATATTTTAGTAAATATTTTAATGGTAATGAAGAAAGATGAATTAGTAGTAGTACTGTATATCATTCTTAAAATCATGTCCCCAGAAATGCGGGACTAGTAAAACATAATCTTTGATCGATAGATTTAGCTTATGCAAAATAATTATTAACACTATACATTCTATACAATTTGATAGATAGATAGATAGATAGATAGATAGATAGATAGATAGATAGATAGATAGATAGATAGATAGATAGATAGATAGATAGATAGATAGATAGATAGATAGATAGATAGATAGATAGATAGATAGATAGATAGACTGACTCATTTTTTATTGGCTACTATGTCACACCACATTTCCATTCATTCGGTCAGAATATCTTTCGCAGTCTTAAAATGAAAAACTCATGTTGTGCTGTTCCTTACATTTCGATAGTCTCATTAAAAATATATTACCTGATATATTAATCAACATTAATAGGTACAGTTCAGAAAATTCTGGAATATGATCCTGCACTGCATGAAGAGTGATTGGCTGGGCTTCTTCTCCATTCTGGAAAATGATGGTTCCTGACGTATTGGAAAATTCTAATCCAGGTGCAAGTGCTGAGCCATTTTCATATACCTGCCAATAAATGGTGACCATGCCAAATATCCCTCTGTTTCTGATAACCCTAATACAAAAAAAATACATGTTTACATATGAGGTTAAAGTATTACATAAATTAAAGGCAACTCAAATTCATTCAACTAAAGTCACTGTATATTATTACATGACATTAATGTCAAGGTTAAAACAAATACGGAAAAGTGATGAAGGGATCATTGTAAAAGATACATTCCTGTACCAGAACAATATGAACAGCATTGGGTAATATTTATTATGACCTCTATGAAAGTTATGAAAAGTTTTACATCTTTAAATGGTGTATAAATGTTAGATGTTTCAAATTTAGTAAACATTATAGACAGTAACAGGCAGTGTTTTTCAGTCAAGTACTTCCTCCGTATCATCATTTTCTCTAATATAACCTCCATCCATTTTAAATTTGTCTGTCCTTTTCAGGGCTGTGAGGAATCACTGTATATACCAACGACACAGGTCGCCAGAAATCAAACTGGGACGGCATACACTTGTGCACATTAGGATAACATGATACATGTAAGCTACACACAGATATTGTCCAAACTGAACTCTTAATTCTGAAGCCGGTGTTCAGCAACACTAAATACTATACTATTAACAAAATATAATTTAATAAAATTAATTGTAAAATGAAAACATGCAGATTACACATGATAACTAATTTATTGCTGAAATATTTTGAGGAAGTGCTAAGTTCTGCTGGGTATTTAATTGCCTTAGCTTACCATCATTTTCTAATTACAAAGAAATGAACTGGGTGATGGCATTTATTAAAGGCAACAAAATTTCAAAGGGATATATTAGTAAACTCATAAAGATAAATTATATCAAGTACACTGCAAAAACCAAATGAAATTGAGCTACAAGCAGTGATCACTGTTTGACAAACCTTCAGAAGCCTCAGGCCTTTTCAGTACTAATGCAATCATTGTCCATGTACCATTTTAAAAAAGACTGAGACATCTGTACCCAATTCAAGGTTCAGTATCCTAGGCGCATAAGGTACAATGCAGGAATCAGTCCTAAGCAGGGTGTCGATCAATCCAATGGCTCACACACACATACACTAAGTTAATTTAGGTTTGCCAATTAAACTAACTTGCATGTCTTTGAAATTGTAGAAGTAAAAACAGAGTATCCAAAGAAAAAGCTGAACTGACAAAGGGCAATGTGTTATTCAACATTTATATTTAGAAAAACCTATTTGCATAGAACTTTAGGCAACATTTTTTCCAAAAATGTCTGTATGAAATTGACTAAGCCCTTTACTGTAAATGTAAAATGTTGACAAAACTAACAGTAGAAGAATAATTTCTATACAAGTGAAGAATATTTAACACAGTCTTTTTATGATCCACTGACGCTGAATGAGATGCATTTAGTCACTTACTATTGTATAAAATTACCACCAAAAAAGTATTCTTACATAAAATTATTAAAGCTCCCTTCCTCAACGGATTTCCCCAAAGGCTCCAGTGAAAATATTCCGCTGGCATCGTCATTTGCCTCAATGACTGCTGTCACTTTTTTAGCTCCATATACAACTGCATCACCTGGAAAATAACACATATGGATATCAATAAATATTCCACTTACTATCCAATCAGCACTTTATTAAAATTGGATCACAAATAAAATAACAGCTGAGATCAGTATGGACTTGACCAACACTGAAATCTCTGTAAAGCAAAGCAACTGATTGTGGGAAATTTAAAATGTTATATTTGCAAAGCCTGTTACCCAGTTTAATTTGATCATGCACATGCATGTTATTACATTTGCAGTATTAGTTATCTTCATTCTACATCTTTTTCCTTGAGTTTTCACACAGTGGTCACAATAGACAGTTGAGTTATATCTTTTCTGTTTTACCTTCATCTTTTATTTAATTATCAATTGCTTTGTAAATCTCTTTGTCATAGCATACAGTTTGGTAGGAATCCAGGCCTATGCAAAAGAGCACTTATGGATGGATCATGGCTGTTGCCCTGGCATGAAGAAAGAGGATACAATAATGCATGCATTGACTGGAGTTGAGAGGCATAAATATCCAAAATTTACGAACCCTGGACATGCTTTACAAAGGTTATCTACAATATATGTGTTTTACAGTTAACTGGAATAAAGTAGTAAAAATTGAAAAATTTAATCTGCTTAAAATTTGGTCCATGACCCAAACATTGTTTAGTAGTAGGCCTACTGCTGCACACAGAGATTACTTTGATGTGTTTGTTATGTATGTTATTCATGGTATGTGTGGAAGGGCAGACGTTTTTAACTTTTCAAAGTTATTTTTTTACCTTATATTTTGAATAAAGGAACATTTTTTATCTCTCTAATACAGTGGTCCCCAACCTTTTTGACAGCAAGGACCATTTTATTAGATGCAAATTTTTTCACGGACCGGTCGGGGGGGTGCTCAGTTTTATACACAATTTACATAACATTTCTATTATTATTAAGTTATTAAGCAGTTCGCATACGTTTGCAACCCGAGATTTTTCTTCTTTTTTTTGCATATAACAAAGACATATGCTTTGCATTTGCCATTCCAACAGATTGCCCATCACAAACATTAACACTGCTATCTTTTTTTCGTGTCTGCCGTTTCTATAGGAGGGTGACAATTAGTTAAATTCCAATGGATGTTTTTCAAATGTTGACAAGCAATAAGCAAAAGGGATCACTGAAAACCACAGAAAACAAAAACAGCAAGAAAAAAAAACAAACAGTACAAAGAAAGTTCGAAGAAAGAGATTTTTTTTTTTTCAATGTTTCTGTTTGGGGATCGTTGTGCAAATGTGCACAACTGAGCTGCGACCACAGATCTAACTGCTCTGTGGATGATTCATTCAAGCATTTCAAGGTCACTTCGTTGTAATGAAAGCATCTGCTGAATGTACTTCGTAGTAATGCGATTTCTATAGACTTGGGTCATATGGGGAAACTGTCGGGACCATAAAAATACTTTGTTGTAATACTCTCTCACCTCGGTCTCTCTCGTCTCTCTGCGCCGCTGCAAAGCCCCGCCCGTCAAGCGTTCTGAAAAGTCTGAGTGAGTCTCCGTTGCCGGCAGTTCTCTCGCGGCCCGGCTGTCAGACGGCTGCGGCCCGTTAGTGGGCCGCGGACCGGGGGTTGGGGACCCCTGCTCTAATATATTAAAAAAGGTTTCCGTCATGTCCGCGTTATTAAGCCTTGACCACTCTCCTCCACACCATTCGCCCAAACATTACTTCTACTGTGCACATCCTCTCTCCATACCACCCCATGACACACTTAGTGCTAACTTGCTCTTCAACACAGTCTGTTATAATGGCAAGGCAGAAAAGCTAATTATCTATTCAAGAATGTCGAGATTATGATAGAAAAACAGCAGCAAGAGCTGAAAATGAGCTTCGAAAAAAAGAAAATGAACAAAAAAGAGCTGCACATAATAAAAATCGAGCACAAAGTGTTAATCATCCAATAAACAGAAAATGAAAAACTATCCTGAACAATATGTGAACAGAAATGTAAAAAAGCAACGTTTATATAATGTAAGTTAGAGGATAAAGTAATTCATAATATTGTTTTGGACAAGGTGTTAACACAATTTAATTTTTCATTTACTTTTTATTATGTTTTACTTTTTTACTTTTACTTTTTACGTTTTAGTTTTCATTGCTATTTAAAATAGACAGTTTTAGCGAAATACTCAAGAAACTGATTTTCTATCTATAAAAACTAAGGATCAAACCGTCTTCCTCCCGCACCCCACATATTCTTCTTTAAATATAGTCGCTTTCTCTAATTGAAACACCCCAATGCCCTTTGAGTGGCTCAGCTGCGAGATAATGGGCGCCCAGCCCCTGGGGGTTGACCAGCGAATCGAGCAGGGGGAGCAGCCCCATAGGTTTTACTAAAATCATTAAAGCATTTTGTACAGCATAACTGATATTATAACAGAAACATAATTTTCCAAAATTACCATACTTGCAGTAAAGTTAAAAGGGAATAAAAGATGCTGTACATATAAACAGAGTCAAGCGGGAAGTCACGATGGGTGCCACACTTGAATGTTCCTTGTGTGTGCACAGACCACACACAGTTCCTAGGTGGAGAAATGAGATGAACAAGTAAGCTTTCTTATGATGAAAATTCAATTTAAAAATTTCCATCTTTCCAAAAAGCGGTGCCTTCTGTATTTCCATCTAAGAAAACAATGACAAAATGTTCACTCCTTCCTTTATAACCCAATGCAAACACTAGTTCTCGGCTCTCTGCCTGGTGATCCTTCTACTCAAGAGGGAAACCTAGTGTCAGACCATAAGAGCGAATGACCATCCCTAATGGAGTTCAATGTAAATTCGTATTTAGTCCAGCCTTGTTAAAGGACAACAAGGTACACAAGCAAGAAAGGCTTTACATAAAAGCACCATTCTCATCTTGCAGATGAAGGGAGTCAACTAATCACTGACTGCCCGGCAGACTTCATTTTGATACTAACTAAAGATGATCACAGTGTGCAAAATCTCAAAGATGGTAAACTATAGTATAATCTGAAGCCATACATTGTGAGAAGTCAAGAGAGAGAAAAGCATCTGGACAAAGAAAGGCAGAGCCCTCTGAACACTCATTTGTGCCAGAGAAACTCTCCACAGTTTATGAGAAATTAATCCACGCTAACTAGATTACTGTAACGCTCCCCTCTCAGGACTACACAAAAAAGACATAAATTGATTGCACAGAGTGCAGAATGCAGCTGCTAGAATCTTAACTAGGAAAAGGAAATCTGAGCACATCTCTCCAGTTTTGATGTCACTACATTGGCTACCTGTGTCATTTAGAATTGACTTTAAAATCCTGCTTATAGTTTACAAAGCCTTAAATAATCTCGCTCCATCTCATATTTCGGAATGTCTTACACCTTACACTCCAAATCGTAACCTTAGATCTTCAAATGAGTGTCTGTTTAGAATTCCAAGTGCTAAACTTAAAAGAAGTGGTGAGGCGGCCTTCTGCTGTTATGCACCTAAAATCTGGAATAGCTTGCCAATAGGAATTCGCCAGGCTAATACAGTGGAGCACTTTAAAACACTGCTGAAAACACATTACTTTAACATGGCTTTCTCATAGCTTCATCTTAGTTTAATCCAGATGCTCTGTATATTCAATTAATTATCATGATTATTCAGGGTGGCTCCAAAATCCATACTAACCCCTACTTTCTCTTCTGTTCTTTTTCCGGTTTTCTGGGGTGGTGACCTGTGGCACCACCACCTGATCAAAGCACTGCGATGTCCCTACATTGATGGATTAAAGGCCAGAAGTCCACATGACTGTCATCATCAAGTTCTTCCATGAGAACCCTGAATACCTTGAGGACTGATTGAGGTCATTTATGTTAGGTAGAATGCCTAGAGGGGGCTGGGCGGTCTCGTGGCCTGGAACCCCTGCAGATTTTATTTTTTTCTCCAGCCGTCTGGAGTTTTTTTTTTTGTTTTTTCTGTCTTCCCTGGCCATCGGACCTTACTTTTTTTCTATGTTAATTAGTGTTCCCATATTCTAATTTTTATTTATTTTGTCTTTTTTTCTCTTTCTTCATCATGTAAAGCACTTTGAGCTGCATTATTTGTATGAAAATGTGCTCTACAAATAAATGTTGTTGTTGTTGTTGAAGGAATCAGGACAAAACATCTCCTTAACTAGAAGACAACAGGAATCAAACAGACAAGTACACTATTGTCTGTAACTTTGTAGTTAGGATAACACCAGCAAATGTATAAACACATGTATTTCTCCTTTTTGTTGTTTGCCTTACCTGAAAATACAAAACCCATGTTAAGGATGAGTATTGATTAACCTAACCAGCTGAAAGACTATGATTTTGACAAGAATGTTTAAAAGCTGGTACAAAATAATGCTTTCTGAACAATTCTTTAGGAAAGAATTTAAGGAAACAGAATTTTATGTCTTTTTCTATAGAAAAGAAAAAGATCAGACCAAGGTAATGTAGATCTCTATTTTGTCTTATTCATTATTGTTCTTTGTCTGTATATACTGTCACAGCTTGTTCCACTTCCTTGTGACATCTGGAAGAGGTGTACAGTATGAGGTAATCTAGATTCTTCAAGGACTGGCCAGTCCTTATCTCAGGAATGACCCAGAAGTCAGCACAAAGTAACCCCATCCAGGAGCATCTGAGTGAATTGTGGGTAGTAGACATGCTCAGTGAAAGCCTACAGGAAGATTATCTAGGACCACCTCCTCCGCCCATGTGACTCAAGAGGATGTCACATTTGCTTATTATAGGATTGAGCTCATAAAGAGAATCAGAGAAACCTACACTTAAAAAGGAAATTTTAAAATTGGTTTATAAGAACCTTTAGGCCCTCTAAGAAAGATTTGAAGGTTTTTAATAAATCTCGTGAGTTCATAAACCCACCTTTTTTGTTTTAAATGTCATTGTTATTGCATTATTTTTTCTCCGTTGGAACAGAGTGCCTCCTAGCAGTCACAATATTACTTCCTGTAATTTTAATGTAATGTACACATATAGGGCATCTCTGTAGCTGAGTTTCCCTGGAATCCCACTCTTTTTGGGGTGGCCCTGTATGTACAATAACCAAGTTAGACAATCAAACAATTGCTCTATCTTAGATTTTTTTCTGTGTTTAATAAGGAAACACTGTTTTTTTCAAATCAGAGCATTGCATAAATGTCTACATTTATTATCTGGCTCTAAGGTGTATTTTGGGTATTTATTCCAGGGTAGATTTCTGTCTTGTAACTGCTTCTTTCAGGAAAGGCCCAGACTCTCCTTGGAAGAAGAACCTCAGAAAGGGGTGGATTGACAGAGCAATATTCACTTTAATGTTATTTTCAAGAAAATGATGGAAATAATTTTATGCAGAAATACCAAATATTTCAGACAACCAAAGAAAGCTAAATATGTAAATTAGAGACAATTTTTTTTATTAGATATCCAAAGCAGGGCGGAGTGGTGGCTCTGAGGCTAGGGATCTGTGCTGGCAATCGGAAGTGTGGTGCTGAAGTGTCACCCGTTGTACTGCTGCACTCGGATTTCAGTCCAGGTGGTTTGCCGTGTGGTGGGTGAGGCAACGCGCTGTAATCAGTGCATGCTCCCAGCCTCTCCTATTCAAAGCCTAGAATAGGTTGCTGGAAACATTTCCTAAAAATACCCCATTACAACCTTTTTAAAACAATCAAATGTTGAAATGTGATGACTTGATGTTGCTTAGATAAAAGTGTTGCATGAAAAAATTGATAAAATTAATTTTCATACTGAAAATAAAGGAAGTTACTTATAGTATTTCCTCAGCTGAAACACTGTGTCTCTGTCCTTCTTTTTATTAATTCAGAACAGAGGTAACTTTTACTTATTTCTTCCTTTTGCAGATGAACAATGCACATTGATAAAGCTCTTCATTAACTCAAGTTTTTAATTAATTTTGCCAAAATGCACAGTGTATACCTGTTTTAATGAGTGTTTGAAATAGTGTGACAAATTACTTTGGTTTGTTAAATTTATATTAAAAATGTTGTAGATACAATAAAAAATATTTCAAGTGGAAATGTAGCTCCTGCAAAAATTTGAGTGCTGTGACTTGCCGGGTTTACATCACATTATACACTGCCTTTTTTATGACATACTTTTTGGAGATAAATTTAGGTGAAGGAGCTTACACTCACACAAGTCAAGATTATATTTTATGAATGGTAATGGCAACTACAAAAGAGAGTTAATCATTTGTATTACTGATTAACTAATTCGGTACCACAATGGCTACACTATTTGAATAAATTTAAAACATAATTGAGGGGATCTGGTTCTTATGATTAAATTTAGCTTACTTTCATCTTGTTTTATTTTTTTAAAGGAAGTGTGTCATTTTGTAGCTTACTTTTCTTAAACAACAGGCTAACTTTAAATAAGAACATCCTTCAAACTGTACACTTATAAACTGCATAAAGATGCTTGATTAAAGGCTTATGTTGCACAAGTTCTTCCTGTTTTTCTTGACCAAGAAAAGGAATCTTTATTTGCTGTCAACAAACATCTTCTCATGCCATGAATCTTTGACATTTCACTATTTCAACAGTGAGTGCCTTGACAGCTAAAAGGAACTGCTGTTTTAAGGTTAGTGAATGATTTTATAACTCCTTTGATTCAAGGTAATAAAAGGATCAGGGAGTACTCAAACCCCAGGTTGTGATTTAGTCTTTTTTACAGTGCATTCAAAATCCACTGCTGTTAGTACAAACATGCAGTATACTAACAAAAGCTTTAGAAATTTGGGGCTTTCAGAAGAGTGCAATCAGCAGAGCTGTATAATGGCTTTAAATGTACTTGTTTACAGCGTTGTAAAATTCAAACCAAAATAAGGAATTTATTTCCCATGTTTCTGTCATATATTATATATCCATTTATCTACCCATTTTCCAGATTGTTTATCTTGCTGAGAGCCAAAGTAACAACAGGCTCAGTAGGACAGACAGCTTTCTTCTCTCAGCAACAAATGTTAATGCTTTCTGGGAATTCAAAAGTATTTAATGCTGTCGGTAACATAAAATCCTTCCATGAAGTCGTAATTCTTCTCTCAGTGGGTCACAATCCAGCATACCACCTGCTGTATGGAGACGACCTACTCAGAACCACCTAAAATAACTTCTCCTAATTTGGAGGAACACCACCTCTACTCCGTGGTCTTCCCAAGTCAATAAACTACTCATTTGTACACTAAACATTAACCTGTTCATTCTGAATAGAAGCCTATTTTTAATGTTTTAAGTACAAACAGATTTTTGGTTGGCTACGTAAAGTTTCCACAATAGGCACACATATTAATAGTCTAATCTAGCTAAACAGTCTCATTTCCCTTCATTTCTAAAAACGACTGAAGTTCTTGTTTACATGCATTTTAAGGCTAGAGTATATTCCAAATGGGTCATTACCACAAAATGTAAAATGACATTCTCAAACTCTCTTAATCCATTTCAGTGTTGTAGGGAGCAGAGCTAATCTGGTACCATTAGATGCAAGGACAACATCTACAGTCGCGCACACAATCAATTTAACATTGTAGATTAACCCACTACATATGTTTTTTGGATCTGTGATGAAAACTAAATCTAAAAACATGCAAAAAATTTGAAAACTCCATATAGACAATGACCAGGCACAGAACTCAAGATCGGGACAACAAGAGCCAGCAGTGTCAAACACTATGCTGATATTCATCCACTACACAAATTTATAGTAAATACACAGATTCATTTCTGATACTAAATTATCTTTAGAATTCTGCAATTGATTCACTAAGCTGTAAATACCAACGCTAAGTAATACAATCCTTTTGCTGCTCAATGCAGTATCAACTTGTCAGACTGGTGGAATTTCGTGAAGCTCTAGGAAATGGTCATTTAGCTTTGTCAATCCTATTCTCTACAACAACAACACCAACGTTTATTTATACAGCACATTTTCATACAAACAATGTAGCTTAAAATGCTTTACAAAATGAAATAAAATGAAGTTAATATAAAACATAAACAAGATTAGACAATAATGTTCAATGTTAAAAGTGGAACTTCATCAGAGCTTTCTCAGCTCACAACCTGCCTTAGTGAAATTAAAACCTGGATGGAGCAGAACTCTTTAAAATTAAATTGTAATAAAACTGAACTCCTGCAAATTGCGACTAAAATGCAACTTAATAAAATGAGCTCCTTCCCTGTCCATCTTGGCAGTGATCTCATCAGACCTGCCTCTACTGTAAATAATCTTGGTGTCATTTTTGATTCCTCCCTCACTTATTCCGCCCACATAAATCACATTAAGAAACTTTCTTACTTTCACCTCCGTAACATATCCCGTGTTCGCTCCTTCCTCTCCTTCTCTAATGCTGAGAAACTTGTCTATGCTTTTATCACATCCCGCATCGATTATTGTAATTCCCTACTGGCAGGTGCCCCTTCTAATCTTATATCACAGCTCCAGCTTATTCAAAACTCAGCTGCAAGAGTCCTTACTCGAACCAGCAGCAGCGAGCACATCACACCCATCCTGCTCTGTCTTCACTGGCTCCCTGTGTCTTACAGAATCAAATATAAAATCCTACTAATAACATACAAAGCCTTAAATAACCTCGCATCAAACTACATCAGTGACCTTCTCCATCACTATGTGCCTGCCCACCCACTAAGTTCCTCTGATTCTGGCAATCTTGTTGTGCCCCACACTAATCTACACTCTATGGGTGACAGGGCCTTCAGCTGTATAGCGCCCAGACTCTGGAATGACCTACCGAAATTAATCAGGTCAGCTGACTCCATGAATTCTTTTAAAAAACAACTCAAAACTCATCTGTTCGTTAAGGCTTTTAGCTCTACTTGACTTTATTACCTTTCTCTCAGTTTACTTCTCTGTCAAGATGCTCATGTAACCTGTATGTGTGTGCGCTAGACCATCAATTATGTTGTCTGTTTTTTTTTCCAGAATTTACTGTCTTAATCTTCTTTATTCATTTATCTGGTTTGTACAATGCTATATACTGTATATTCTGCTGTTCTTTATTATATTCTGTAAGTGCCTTGAGCATGGGAAAGGCACTATATGAATAAAATGTATTATTATTATTATTATTATAATGTTATACAGTATGTAACAAAGAAAAAGGTAAGGTATAATGGCCAGGAGAGCCGAACAAAACAAAATGTACAGGGGTTCCAAGGCCAAAAGACTGCCCAGCCCCTTCTGGGCATTCTACCTAACATAGATGTTCTAAATCAGTCCTTATGGTCTAGATCTCTAATTTCTTTTAATGTGGCATTATCTGTTCAACATGAAGACAAAGAACCACATATTTTGGCTTGCTTTCTATGTCTATGCTCACACTGTTATATTTTGAAAATGTTAAAAACGTGTTTTTCAAACAAAGGCAATCTTTGCTGCCCACACTAAAACAATTCAAAAACACATATGACATATACATTCTCCTACACTGGCCATGTGTGCATCAGCAGAAAAAAAAACATAGAAGTGATGCAGCTTCAAGTAATAATTTGCTTTTTCCACTTGTAGGCAGTATTCAAACTGTACAGGATGCGATTTAGATACATAAAGGTAAGCAACAAAACAAACACCATGGAAAGTAACTCCTCTATTTCTGTCATGTTAGAATATGGTTTTCTTCATCGAAAGGAAAACAGTAAAGACATGACACTTTGTAATTAAAAGGATCCAGTTAGGGAATGGCCACATAATGAGCATAAACCAATCACAATGTGATTAGAATCTGCATTTTTGCCAGTTAATACCACAATGGTGAGACTGCATTTTCAGAAGTATATGAATCTGGACAGCATCTTGAGAAGTCTCCATTTTTGGGGTTGAAAATGTGAGGATAGTGCAAACAAAAATGGATACTAATGTCTGTGTTTTTAAATGAAAATGTAATAGTGTGGACTGGGCTAAATGGTTACCCTTAACTGCTTTTAAATACTCTTTGTTATGCTTAACTGTGATAATGCTAACTGTAGCAGGCTATCTTTAGCTTTGACTGTCAGTTACTGTACAGCATGCAATAGATGCAGCAGGAAACTGTGTCCCAAATTGTATGGAATCAACATAGAGAAGAGATGAGTAGGGAAAACTAGAACCAGAGCAAAGGAGAGCTCAATCGGCATAACTCTTTGAGGTTTATTATACTAGATAAAACACTACTGGCTACCATGTATTATATGAGTGTCAAATGGCTTCTTTAGGCAGATGTTGAAACTGCTCCTTCCTAGGAAGCAATGCTGCATAGAGATTGTAGTACTGAGGTTCTGTCGTGTCCTGCAGATCTTTTTGTCAGGACATGTTAATGGACACAGCTGGACAAGGAATAATGCTGGCATGTTTCAAGTATTACTGAGTGATGGCAGTGTGACTGAACAGTGTTTCCAGAAAAGCAAAAGGCTTGCCTACCTACTACAGATGATGTAATTCTTCTTTTTTAATGGTGTGCCTATGATGGCCCTACTCTAAGGTGTGAATGAGGCATCTGACTGATCCATTCGCCTTTGCACGAATGTAGCCAAGCACCCCAATCAAACCCAGAGCAGTGCAGACTCTGAACGAGTGCGGGTGTACAACATGCTCTGGGGCCCAGTTACTTACAGTATTTAAAATCACGCTTCACCACAGTCCTCTTACCACAGCACCATTCAAGAATGTTGCTTAGATTGCATGGTTGTCTATATTGTTTCCATGTACAAATTTGGTGTTTATCTGTCCCAAGATACCGGGACTGGGATGAGGCTCTGCCCATGCTCCATTGACTTATGTGTCTTTTGTCGCAGACCCCTTCTATCTGAAATCTGTTGATGGGTAATGTTTGTTGGGCAGCTGTTATATGATGGAGGAGATGGAGACTAAAATAAAAAAGGTGATTATTGATAAACAGCTTTGCTTTAACATTTGCATACTTGACTTTGTAACAATCGTTTTCCTGTGTTCTCCTCACTTTTGTAAGTTGTTCCGTCTTTTCACCTTTGCTCTGTTTTTTTTATTTTTGAGTATTTTGCTTATTAATGTTTTGAATTCCTATTTTACTCTTTTTTTGCCTGTGTTTAGTTTCTGCTTTTCATATGGCACTTTTTGGAGTCATTTGCCTGTATCTTTTAACTTTCTCCTTGTTTGACTACTTGTCTGAATTTCAGATTTTGTTTTTGGTTCATGAACTTGTTAAATATATTATTTTTATCTACTGTTATTCTTGCTTCTTGGGTGGTTCACCCCAATCAGCAGTTTGACATTGATGTGCATGGTCTGCTGAGCTTGATGAAGTGGTGCTTTACGTAGCCTTCTGGTAGCCTTTTCTTGATACTAGAAAATTAACACCAGTCTAGATACACACATCAACTGAAATTAGTTAATGGTGGTTGTTGCAATGGATGCCATGAATGAATACCAATCCATGCTCTCTTAGTTGTCTTTGATTTGGACATCTTTAAGAGCAACATCAGTGTAGAATATGAAAAGTTTCGACGTGGATATGATGAGGGCCTATTTGACAGTCACTCTTTCTCTAGTCTTCCTGATTCTTTTTTGACAGGAATGAAAAACTTCTTGCAACCGTCATCACCAGCACAATTCTACTGTTATGAATTTATGGGCAACTTGTACCTCAGTGATATGGGGCTGACCAATTGGCCAAATGAAGACAAGCCATTCTGGTCCTATCAAATAAACAATTAAGAAGCATTTTATTTAAGCATGCCTAGTATGTTGTTGCAGTGCTTTAAGTATCTTCAACTAATTATTTTTGGACCTTGTTTGTTTATTGTCATATTTATTTAACTCAGAAAACTTCCATGGGGTTTCAGTTTTACTTGGATCACATAGTTAATTTGTATGTAAATAAACCTAATATTTCTTGCAAATCCTTTGCATTTCTATTTATTATTTAAAATGCAGTACAAATAAAAAAACTGGATGAATATTGTTGATTGTTTGAAAACTTTATATAAAAAATCCTAATTAAATTTATTTTTTCTGTCTATCCACACTTTTTATATAATGGTTTAATTTAAGATTCACAAGCTAACAAAGTTAACAGTAAACAGTAAAGCATCATTGATTTTAGAGTTCAAGCTAGAAAATCTCTTTCAAAATGGTAACAAAGGCATTAAGAAGAAACACTTACTTACTATATGATAAGTAGGCACTAAATATAAGAGTAATATTGCATGAACAAGTAATTTTTTTAATTTGTTGCTTTAGAATAACTTTTTAGGTAATGTACCACAAAGTATCATCTTCTTCTGATATTGGTACTAAAAAGTACACATGGTTAAAAACAGATCAGAACAAATAGATTTTGATAATACTAAACCTGTGGCGTTATAAAGAACTATTTCAAAACTCTCATCCTCTTCAGGAATGTCGTCATTCACAGTAGCAACAGAAATATTTTTCATCCACTCTCCAACTTCAAACACAATTAAATTCTCTTGGTATCCAGACACAATGTCTCCATCATTGGTGCCAACATCAACAATCTGGTACATCACAGTAGCAACAAAATCGGAAGATCCATTCCGCATGATGGTGAAATTTGCTGTTTCTCCTTCCTGAATACGTACAATAGGTGGACCTGGAAAAAAACAGAGTTTTAAAAATTGCATTCTTCTGTACACATTTTGTTCTGCTAACAGGGTTTGCTGGATTTGATTTGGAATGAATATAGTCAAGGGTGGCACGGTGGCGCAGTGGGTAGTGCTGCTGCCTCGCAGTTGGGAGATCTGGGGACCTGGGTTCGATTCCCGGGTCCTCCCTGCGTGGAGTTTGCATGTTCTCCCTGTGTCTGCGTGGGTTTCCTCCGGGCGCTCCGGTTTCCTCCCACAGTCCAAAGACATGCAGGTTAGGTGGATTGGTGATTCTAAATTGGCCTTGGTGTGTTTGTGTGTGTCCTGTGGTGGGTTGGCACCCTGTCCAGGATTGTTTCCTGCCCTGTGTTGGCTGGGATTGGCTCCAGGTGACCCTGTGTTCGGATTCAGCGGGTTGGAAAATGGATGGATGGATGAATATATTCAAAAGAAGAACTTATTTTGGAGAGGTCCTCAAATTGCCAGTGCAGGCAAACAGTTGCTTGAGGCATTATGTCACATTTGTGTAAAGTGCACCACAGAATTACTTGGTGCAGGCAAGGAAGTAGAGAGCAAGTTGAAGAAGACCCAAAGAAGTGCCTCCAAGAGACAAGTGTCAGCTGGAGATTCCAGCTGTGAACTTTTGGGCATCTGCTGTTCACTGCAAGGAGAAGACAACAACATGGATGCTAACAATGCTGTTGCATCCTTCAATATTAGTACATAGGTCTCAGGAATCTAGGGACATGTATGGCTGCCAGAGGAAACTCTCTACCAGGATGACCCAGAAGACAGTCTTCCGTAATTAACCTCTTATTGAGATTTAAAAGCTGTAACCTGCCACTTTCTTACTGCAATTGAAGTCAAGAGCTGAGCTGGTACGATATCTACAGGCAGAGAGCATGCTTCTAGAGACTGGTGAGAGAAAAGGAGAAAAATGGGAACGTGCCAATATTGAGGTGCTTAAGGCACTAAGATCTTTGGGCAATGGGCAGCCCAGCTGATAATCACAGACTTATCACATTTGAGTAAAAGGTGCCACAGAATTAGTAGGTTCAGGCATGGAAGTAAAAAAGATGTTTGGAAGGCCAGAAGAATTTCCTCACAGAGATAAGTGGCAACTAGAGAACTGTTATAACCAAGTTCTGTTGGGTAGTTTGGCTTTTCTGTGTCTTCTGATTCATCTAATTATTTGTGTTCTCCCTTTGAACATTCTTTAGTCTATGCATATGGAACTCATATGTAGACCCCATCCCATAGCTTACCAACAAAGTAAATTGGATAGTCATTTTTGGTAATCTGTAAAGTTGCAGTTGAAACATTCCCAAGTCTGGCACCTCCAGTTGCATTATACAGATTTACACTAAATGTTTCCAAATCTTCAGGCAGCTGAAAAAAAAACATTTAAAATGTATCTGATAAAATACATTCTCCTTTCATTCTGCTGTTCTGCATTTGTAATTTAAAAATGAATTAAAATATAGTCACTTATTTAAACCTAATCAAAATACCTGTGCATTTTCTGAACTTTCTTTATTCATTGGTGTTAACCCTAGGAGTCAATTGCATGATGCACTCACACTCATGCTTAGGCAACATAAGTATAAATTAATGTAACTAAAGCTGATAAAGATTTATTGGAAAAAAAAATATTTAGTGAAAAAAAATAAAGTAACATTACCTCATCGGGAAGAGAAATAAGAGTGATATTTTTTAAATTCTCATGCTGTGCAAAGTAAAGTGTTCCGAGGACAGGGTGGACATCTTGACTTAGTGATGGGCTTAAATACCAGGACACTGAAACTTCTCCAAATGTCCCACTGTCTCTTCTCACCATATATACAGCTGTTAACCATAAAATAAGAAGGTCACTGACAGATATATTATGAATAAGTTAGCATCAGTTCACTGTTAATTTACAAACTGGTCTCTTTGAACATAATACTTATTTCCATTTACGTTGTATAATGCAGTCTGCAAATAGACTAACAGTGCCAGATATTTTTCTGAGTTCAATCTAAATCTAAGTGATTCTCAATATAAAGTTTTCCATGTTTGGACAAACTTGCCATAATAATAACTGGCTTTCTCTTGAAGGTAAACCACTTTGCTTTTATAAAAACGTGGAGCTACCCGGGTTTAGCACAGTTAGAGCGGACAGAGATGCAAGTACCTGTGGGAAACACAAAGGAGGAGGACTTGCTCTCTATGTTAATACACTGTGGTGTAACTCTGGACATGTTAACGTCAAAGTCTCCACTTGCTGCAGGGACATCAAACTGTTGGCCATAAGTTTGCGTTTCTATTACTTGCCCAGAGAGTTTGGACACGTCATTGTTGTTATCGTGTATATCCCTCCTCGGGCGGACGTGGAGACAGCAAGTGACATCATCCATTCTGCTGTTGCTAAGTTACAAACACAACACCCTGAGGCGCTTGTGCTAATCGCTGGAGACTTTAACCATGTGACGCTGGTCAAAACATTACCTGCCTTCTCCCAGTATGTAGACTGTAACACCCGGGGAAATAAGACTATTGATTTACTGTATGCAAACGTTAAAGACGCATACAGCGCCACCCCGCTGCTTGCGCTTGGGAAAGCAGATCATAACCTGGTTCTGCTTCAGTCTCACTACAAACCAAAAGTGAGGGTCCTACCTGCAACCACACGATCATTCAGGAAGTGGACCCCGGAGGCTGAGAATACTCTGAGAGAATGTTTTGGAACTATTGACTGGGATATCCTGCAGGGATCACATAGTGAGAACATTGAGGAAGTTGTTGCCTGCACTACTGACTACATCAACTTCTGTATGGACATTGTACTTCCAGTAAGAACTGTACGCTGCTATGCTAACAACAAGCCATGGATTACAAGTGACATCAAGGGCCCTTTGAACCAGAAGAAAAGGGCTTTCAAAGGTGGTGATCAGCATGAGCTCAAGCGCATGCAGAAGGAACTTCGAGTCCAGCTCAGGACGGTGAAGGAGCAGTACAGGAGAAAGCTGGAGCAGAAGTTGCAGAATAACAGCATGAAGGAACTGTGGGATGGGATGAAGATCATCACTGGCTGCAGCTCAAAATGGGGTACCACCATCGAGAGAGACGTGAAGAGAGCAAACCAAATGAACAACTTCTTTAACAGGTTTGACCACTCTAACCCACTCTCACTCTCACCTCGGAGTACTGCACCCTCCACAAATCCTTCTGCTGATACCAGCATAGGAGAGACATCCCCACCCATAATTACAACAGCGCAAGTGAGCAGAGAGCTGAGGAGACTTCGTGCCAGAAAAGCAGCGGGTCCAGATGGAGTATCGCCACGACTGCTGAAGGTCTGTGCATCAGAGCTGGGGGGTCCTCTACAGCGCATCTTCAACCTGAGCCTGGAACAGGGGAGAGTCCGAGGCTTTGGAAAACATCTTGCATCACCCCAGTCCCAAAGGTATCACGTCCTAGTGAGCTGAATGACTTCCGGCCTGTTGCTCTGACATCACATGTGATGAAAACCATGGAGAGGCTGCTGCTTCACCACCTGAGACCACAGGTTCAACACGCCCTCGACCCTTTGCAGTTTGCATATCAGGAGAAGGTGGGAGCGGAGGCTGCCTCATCTATATGCTACATCGATCCATCTCCCACTTGGACAGAGGCAGTGGTGCTGTAAGAATTATGTTTCTAGACTTCTCTAGCGCCTTCAACACAATCCAACCTCTGCTCCTTAGGGACAAGCTGACAGAGATGGGAGTAGATTCATACCTAGTGGCATGGATCGTGGACTATCTTAAAGACAGACCTCAGTATGTGCGTCTTGGGAACTGCACGTCTGACATTGTGGTCAGCAACACAGGAGCGCCACAAGGGAATGTACTTTCTCCGGTCCTGTTCAGCCTATATACATCGGACTTCCAATACAACTCGGAGTCCTGCCACATTAACATTATACAAAGATATTGTCTGTTTTTTAACTACATTATTATCAATCTTTAATTTAATATTGTTTTTGTATCAGTAGGGTGCTGCTGGAGTATGTGAATTTCCCATTGGGATTAATAAAATATCTATCTATCTATCTATCTATCTATCTATCTATCTATCTATCTATCTATCTATCTATCTATCTATCTATCTATCTATCTATCTATCTATCTATCTATCTATCTATCTAAAAAGATTTTCAGAACACAACATTAACATTCATGCTTCAATTGATCTTTTTTCTTTTTTTTTTTAATTTAACATTTTTCACAAATTAAATGGCTAGCATAATGGATATCACTTTCTTAGCTTTTGCTAACATATAATAAGTGTGAAATCAAATGTACAGAACTAAAAATATTATTGGACCTACCTGGGCCCAATTTATCTGTCAGTCTATTTTCTTAACCACCTAATATGGTTTAGGGTTGCAGGAAGCCAATCCACCAGCCTGGTACAGTATGCACTCACACCTTGTTACACCGAGCCAATATAAAATAGTCAGTTATCCCAAAAAAAACACCTCTATGGCATGTGGGAAGAAACTAAAATACAAGGATAAAGCCCACAAAGACAAGGAGAATGTATAAAATCCACAAAGGCAGTAACCAGGATGGAAATTGAAGCTACTGTATGTCTCTGTGGTTATGTGAAAACATAACTAATCAATGATGTGAGAAAGCAGCATTAACCCCTGTAGCAGCCTTGTTAAAAGCAGATCAATGAATGACTGAACCCCAAAAACCACAGCCTTGTCATCTCTTTCTTCACTATATTCAGAGGATTTGACCCTTCCTCACTAATTATGCCACACATACCTAAATTTGGAATTAATAGGAAACTAAAAAAAACTCCACGGTGGATTAATAAAGATTTAAAAAAGAAGTTGCAAAGGAAAAAACTGCTTTATAAGGCATCGCAGAGCATATGAGAACATGAGGGCAACCATTAAGAAGGATATCAGGGTGGCTAAAAGACAGTTGGAGAGGAATATAGCAGATAAGGCGAAAGAAGACCCTAAGAGATTCTTTCAGTATTTTAGTAGTGAAAGAACAGTCAAGGAGGAGGTCAAGTGCATCAGAAATAGTAAAGGGGAATTAAAAGATACAGACAGTGAAATAGCGGATGCCCTAAACTTACATTTTTCTGAAGTGTTTACAAATGAGCAAGTGGATAACCTCCCAGAGGTAAACGCAACTACTAAGGAGGTACTGAGGGATTTGGAAATTGTAGAGGGAGAAGTGCTGCTCAGATTAAATAAGATGAAATCAAACAAATCACCAGGACCAGATAATATTTATCCTCATGTTCTTAAGGAGGCTAGTGAGTACATATATAAACCCATGACACATATTTTTAGGAAGTCACTGTGCACTGGAGAGATTCCGAAAGACTGGACAACAGCAAATATCATCCCATTATATAAAAAGGGTGACAGGGCAGATCCAAGCAACTATAGACCAGTAAGCTTAACATGCATCACAGGAAAATTAATGGAAGGAATTATTAAGGATAAGATTGAGGAACACCTGGCAAGGACAGGAGTTATTCTGAACAGTCAGCATGGGTTCAGAAGAGGGAGGTTGTGTTTTACTAACATGCTGGAATTCTATGAGGAGACAACAAAAGGATACGATCAAAGTGGAGCAAATATTATTTATCTGGACTTTCAGAAAGCATTTGATAAGGTGCCACATGAGAGGTTGGGCATCAAATTAAAAGAAGTGGGAGTTCAGAGTAATGTTTTTAGATGGGTGCAGAATTGTCTCAGACACAGGAAGCAGAGGGTGATGGTGTGAGGGACCTCATCAGAACTGGCCGATGTTAAGAGTGGTGTTCCACAGGGGTCAGAGCTAGGGACGCTGCTATTTTTAATATATATAAATGATTTAGATAAGAATATAAGTAACAAGTTGGTTAAGTTTGCAGATGATACCAAGATAGGTGGATTAGCAGATAATTTGGAATCTGTTATATCATTACAGAAGGACTTGGATAGCATACAGGCTTGGGCAGATTTGTTGCAGATGTAATTTAATGTCAGTACATGTAAAGTATTACAAATAGGAAGTAAAAATGTTAGGTTTGAATACACAATGGGCGGTCGGAAAATTGAGATTACACCTTATGAAAAGGATTTAGGAGTCATAGTGGACTCTAAGCTATCGACTTCCCGACAGTGTTCAGAAGCCATTAAGAAGGCTAACAGAATGTTAGGTTATATAGCACGATGTGTGGAGTACAAGTCCAAGGAGGTTATTCTCAACCTTTATAATGCACTGGTGAGGCCTCATCTTGAGTACTGTGTGCAGTTTTGGTCTTCAGGCTACAAAAAGGACATAGCAGCACTAGAAAAGGTCCAGAGAAGAGCGACTAGGCTGATTCCAGGGCTACAGGAGTATAATTATGTGGAAAGATTAAAAGAGCTGAGTCTATACAGTTTAAGCAAAATAAGATTAAGAGGTGACATGATTGAAGTGTTTAAAGTATGAAGGGAATTAATACAGTGGATCGAGACTATTATTTTAAAATGAGTTCATCAAGAACACAGGGATACAGTTGGAAACTTGTTAAGGGTAAATTTTGCACAAACATTAGGAGGTTTTTCTTTACACAAAGAACGTTAGACACTTGGAATAAGCTGCCAAATAGTGTGGTAGACAGTAAGACGTTGGGGACTTTCAAAACACGACTTGATGTTTTTTGGAAGAAATAAGTGGATAGGACTGGCGAGCTTTGTTGTGCTGAATGGCCTGTTCTCGTCTAGTGTTCTAATGTTCACACAGCTCCTTGTTTGGGCACCAGTTCTCTTTTGACTGGACTACTGTAACCTCTCTCCTGGTGGGACTTCCCTTAACTGCTATCAGACCTCTCCAGCTCTTCCAGAATGTAGCTGCTCAACAGGTGTTCTCTGTTCCTTGCTTAAGTCCTCCTACTCCTCTCTATTGGTCTCCATTGGCTTGCTTTTGCTGCAAGGATCCAGCTCAAAAACTATATTTCTCTTAATGGTTCTGGTCCTCAATACCACCAGTTCTCCTTATGGCCTCTCAAGAAGTTGCTGATCTGCCTTTGACTGTCTACTGACCGTCCCTCTAGACACTGCTTCGGTTTTTGCTCCAAAGTTGTTGAATGAACTTTCTTTATTTAAATTTGAATGGAACCCAATTTCGTTGTGTCTAGGTTTCTTATAAAAGCATATCTTTCACTAAATATTTTAGAACTGCTTAGTTTCTCCTCTAAAAGGTAGCTGTTGTTGCACAAAAAAGAGTTTAGGACACTGATTGTTGATGTATGTTGGCTTCAGGTATAATTATGTAGTTGCTCTAAATCTTTTGTACTCGCTTTTTATCTGGTTCTCTGTTGCTGTTGATACTTACATCTTCATTCTTGTATGTATTTAATTTTCTCTGCATATTGCCTTGGATAAATGATGTCTGTTAAATAAATAATATTTTAATCCATAACCGTAGCCGACATCCTAAATGTACTCAGAAATTGTCTGGATGAAATACTTCCATATTTTAGCTTTCCTCATCCATATAGGACTATTGAACTAATTGGTCTCCATTTTTTGGTAGTTTTTTATATTAAATGCTAATTTTAAAAGATCCACAACTAAAGAGAAAAAAATAAAATGAAATGCATGATCTCCTCTATCTCCCTACCTTTCATCATGCCAACTTGTAGCACACATTTGTTAATTCTCTGGCTCACACGTGATTGGAGGGGCGTGCATATTTTAACAAGGCAAGCCCTTCTTTCTTTAATGAATAATTCTGTGTGTATGTGTCTGTGTGCATATTCCATGCCATCATGAAAGCCTTTTGTGTACTTTGCTTTGTTTTTCTGAATTCTCGTGTACCAGACCTTGAATGTTTCCTGACAACGCTCATGCCTTTAGCTGCCTTTAAATACTTGTTTGCTTTATCTTTTTTTGTTTTTTCTTTCTTCCTTCCCCAGTGATCCACATTCTGATAACACGTCACAATGCTGATATGTGCCATCATCAGATAATACTAACTTACTTAGGAGTAACCATTGCTTACAAATATTACATACATTACAAAGCTACAAACAACTGAACTTGGAGCGCAGACTATGCAGATTGACTAAACATGAACAACTCATTTTCTCTAAACAACAACACACAATCCCACAAACTGAACTGTGAAAAAAGCATAAATAAATTTCTAATCTATGTGACAGTGGCTCCATATTTGTAATTGTGTCATAGATAGACAGATAAGTTGGAAACTTTATTGATCCCGAAAAAAAAAATTGCAGGGTTATAGCAGCAGACAAAAAAGGCACACATATACATATAATAAGAATTATAAGAATCTCAACTATACTAATAATGTACAAATAGACATACAACAAGAATGATCTGTAAGTATTTTAACAAAGTGTAGGCATTCAATAAGTGTAGAGTGATTAGAATGGCACAAACCGATCAGCTACAATTTCACTGTACAGGATGTCAGTAATTAGCACAGTATATTGCACATAGTATCATTGCCTATTAAGATGTACGCTGGACCACCTTAGTACCATTCAGCAGACAGAAAACAATACTCTGTGAGATACTCCTTCGTTTAGCCAAAATGTCATACAAGGGGTGAGAGTCACTGTCCAGAACAGTAAGCAGCCTGATGATGAGCAACCTTTGTTCTGCCACTTCCTCCAGTGAGTCCAGCCTGACTCAAGACTGAAGCAGCCTTTTTATTCAGATTGTTTAGGCTGTTGGCATCATCTGCACAAATACCATTTCCTCAGCACATTAACACATACCAAAACACGTTGGACACTACAGAGTTGCAGAAAACATATAAGAGTGGCCAAACCACATATTTTATGGTGAATACATAGTGTATAACACCCTTGCTATAATTTTAATTAAATCATACATGAATATATATGATAAGGAATGATCCCAGAGGCAACATCAATAATGTACAGCAAGCAGTAGTAAGTTAGCACAGACAAATGTATGTAATATCTGATCGAAACAGGGGTACAGGACATACATGCAGTATTTACTAACCCTGTAAAACTTGTGTAAAAGAATAAAGATTTTTTTTATTTGCATAACACCATTCAATAGCACCATCCTGAAACCAACACTGGGGCTGAACATACTTATGTGCCTATCCTATAAAACTGGCATGTGCTGCAGTAGTTGTAAAATTATCATTTGTGGTTTAGTATGTTTTTTTCTTAAGAACTAAGTCAACATAAATAACAAAAAAAAAAAACAAAAAAACAAAATCAAGTATTGTGCTATCAATAAATTTTTAATGCTAGAGAATCAAATGCCTTTAGAGATAAGATTAATTATTGCCTAATCAACAAGTACCAGTCCTTCATACACCAGAGATAAGAGATGGGCTACAGTATTGTGTCATGGGTAGGGCATCTCATCAATATCCCCAAGGTCTGGCCTGCCTTTGACATTAACAACAGAAGAACATGATTGAGTAATGGTAAGGTAGCAGACACTATAAGGATGAGTTATGGGTCAGTTGAATCCATTCTTCAAGAACAATTAAACCACAGCAAGATCTCTGTGTAGAATGTTGACTCCTTAAATCAAGCATCACAGCATTCAATGCTTCATACTACTCATTTTCACTGGGATACATTTAAGAAGCATTTCACAAGTCGAACACTTGGATATATCATTATAATCCAGAGTTCAAGCAGCAATCAAAACAATGGAAGCACAATAATTTCCAATACCAAAGAAATTCAGGGTCCAAGCCAGTGCCAGCAAGATCATATGCACAATATTTTTAATATTTGATGCAATTACAATACTTTTGACTACCACTCAATCACTGTCTCCTACTCTATTCATATTAACATTGTTGTTCTGTTCCACCCTCCAGGTTCATAAAAGAACTTCCTCGATGTGCTGCTCTCCCCTCTTCCAGATGAGGGCAGTCCAATTCTTGTCCTCAGGGACTGAACATCCACCTGGATAGTCCTTCATCTACAGACTTTCTTTCTCTTCTTTCCACTATCAACTTGACACAATTCCACACCCATCCAACTTACAAAGCTGGAGGAACTACACATCCACAAACATAACTGCTATTCCATTACATATACAGTATCTGATCACTTTTTCAATCAGTTCTCTCTAGTCCTTCCCTCTTTTTCTACTGCTACTCTTCCCACCCATTTCTCTTCACTAGTCTCCTCTGCTCTCTCCTTCTGACCACTTCTCTTTGATACCAATGCTGCCACTGACCCCCTGTGCTCAACTTTGTTCTTTTGCCTTGATGTTGTTTATCCTCTCTCCACTAGGCCTGTGTGTGAAGGACCCTCTTTTCCTTGGCTTTCTGAAGTTCTATGCAGTCTACAGACAGAGCATAGGACATGGAGGAAGCCAAGGGCCCGGGCTGACCTAGATAAGTATCAATCTCTTCTGTCTTTTTCCTCTTCTTCTACTATTAGTGCTAAGGTAAGTTTCTTTCTGATACTTGTGGCTCGTCCTCAGCTTTCACCTCTCCTTAACCCTCTAACGCCTCCAATTGTCCTCTGCTTTCACCTCTCTCCTCAACCCTCCACCGCCTCCAATCTCAACCTTCTTGACTACTGATGACTTCAAAACCTTTTTTCAGACTGTCATCAGCAATCAATTCATATCACCCCCATCAGTCAGCCTGCTCCCTACTGAACACCCCACAACAATTTCTTTCTCTCCTCACTCCACAACTGATGTTTGCAAACTAGTCTAGTCGCTCCACCATCTGTCCACTTCACCCCATCCCCTTATATCTCCACCAGGTTATCTCTCCATCACTCAATTCTGTAATTACACATTTCATCAACACCTCAGTCAGCACAGGAACTTTTCCCACATTGTTAAAACTGGCCTTACTAAGTCCTCTTTTCAAGAAGTCCACTCTTGACCCATCTCAAGTAGGTAACGACAGACCTGTGTTGCTCATTTTCTTTCTGTCCAAAGCTCTGGTACATGTTGTCTCTAACCAAGTCTACTCCTTTCTTCTAGAGAATAGACCTCTTGATCCTAATAAGTCAGGATTCAAGAAGGCTCGCTCTACAGATACAGATCTGCTCACCATTGTCAATATGTTACAGCTTGCTGGAGCTACCAACATGTCACCTGTGCTCATCCTGCTAGATCTCTCCTCTGCCTCTGACACAGTCAACCACCATCTCCTCCTTGTCACAATCTTTGACCTTGGCATCACTGAGACGACAGCTCCCCAGGTGGTTTGAGTCCTACGTGTGTCCTGGCATGGAGATATTTCAAGGCTGAACCAGGACAGCACAGGAGTGCCCCAAGGATCGGTAATGGGTGCTTTCCTCTTCTCCCTATATACCCGTTCACTTGGCCCTATCATCCAGTCAGTGCTATGCAAATGAAACACATCTATTCCTGTAATTCCCCAAGAGGTCCACATGATATCAACTAAAATCTCTGTATGTTTCACTGATATTGGAATCTGGATGAAGGAAAACCATCTCTATATCAACCTGGCAAAGAAAGAACCAACTTGTCCATCTTTTCAGCACCCCATCTGTGTTCAGCTTGGTTCATTATCATTAACACCTGCCAAGTCAGTATGCAACCATGGAGTGGTGATTGGTGACCAGCGGTTCTTAAAGGACCATGTAGTTGCAGTCTCTCAGTCTTGCATTTTCACTCTGTACAATATCTGCAAGATCAGACCATATCTGTCAGAATATGCAGCACAACTCCTGGTCTAGGCTTTGGTCATGTCATGGCTGGACTACAGCAACTTTCTGATAACTCAGATTGACATTCCTCTCTTCATATCACTACACTGGCTTCCAGTTATTAAATTCAAACTCATGATGTTTGCCTACATTGTAGTCAGTGGATCCTTTGCATATGGAAACACTTGTGAGGTCCTATGCTCCTTCTTGACTACTCAGATCTGCTGATGAACGGCATCAGATGATGCCACCTCTGTTTAGTATCAAATTTCAGTGCAGGCCCTTTACATATGTAGCTCCTATCTAGTGGAACAAGCTACTCACAACCATTCGAAACTCTGACTCCCGCAATGTGTTCAAGAAGCGTTTGAATACTGTCTTGTTTGGTAAATTTCTGTCTAAGTGATAGACATTATGTTTTGTAAACCTGGGAATAGTTTATATTTTGTTTTGAACTCTTCATTTATTGAAATCAACTTTACATCCTTGTCTTGCAACATTTATTCCCAAACAGTCCCCAGACAGATGTTATTCGATTATGTTGACCTCTTTTGTAAGTCGCTTTGGAAAAAAGTGTCTGCTAAACAAATAAATGTAAATGAGGGTATAGAGCAAGAGTTCCCAAACTTTTTTCAGCCTCAGACCCCTTTACCAAAAACTTTTAAAACCGTCAACCCCCTAATTACATGCAATGGTTTTTCATATCCGCACTTGCTTTGATATGTTCGATAAGACAATGAACAGACATGTTTGTGCTACATGTATTTTCATGCATTCTTACGTGTGACTCTTTTAATGACACATTTTACCTTTTCGTTCGCATATTTGGTATGTAATGTGTTTTTTTAAAATGATTTTACTTCTTAATTAGGTACCTATTGGAATCATAGATATTTTGAAGTAACAAAAAAATAGCAGTAGTAAGGGGGTCTATTTTTGCTGTCGTTGACCCCCAAATTTTTTCATTGAAACTATCGACTCCTAGAAAGTTCAAATCGACCCCAGGTGGTCAATATCAACCACTTTGGGAACTCTTGGTATAGAGCATATTGATTATGACTCAAAAGGCACACATAAACAGTTGATTTTAAGTTGCTTTTCTGTGATGTCTTTTTTTTTTTTTTTTTTACAAAAAAGTAAAGTTCAGTTACTTTAGCTTAGTCTTATTTTCTAGGCTTATGGCTAGAGAAAATGGTATAAAAAAGATAGTACTTTACTAATATTCTCATTAAAAGTAAATAAAAACACATTTTCCTGCAGCACATGGTTTGTTTACAGTTTTTATTCCGCTACGTACCTGAATAAATGTCATTTCCTTTGCTTTCATTTACAGTTACTGTCAGCCCTGTTGTAAAGAACTGGATAACACCATGAGGATCATCATTTTTTCGAATGGTGATATTAACTTGTGTGGCAGTCCCAAGTTTGCTTGGAGGTATACTGTGACTACTGAGCACAACTGAATATTGTTCATCAAGCTAAAAGCAATAGAAAATATATTTAATAATATTTTTTTAAGGTTAATGCTTTAAACAAGAAAAAGCTATTGTTTATTTCTTTTATTCACATCAGTGTCTTCTTAACTAAAGTACATTATTTTCTTCCATCTTGGTCTTATCTTCTTAGATAGCAGTTTTTCCTCTATACACTAATGAAGTATTTTGGTACACCAGCCAACAGCAATAATAATAAATAAATCAATGAAGATAATGAATATATATAAGTATTCAGATACTATAAAAGGCGCTATATAGGCACCTGACCTGACACAGACTCACACCAGAGGCACTTTTATTTTTCTTCACCCGTGGGGCACGTCTTCCCCGTAATCTCCACAGGCACAACACAGTCCCCAGTACAAATAAAGCACCAAAAACACACTCTTCTTTGGCACCACCACTCCTCCACCCGACTCTGGCCATTGAGTGGTGGTTGTGGGGCCCTTTTATAGTCCACCCAGAAGTGCTCCAGGTGGTTGATTGCCGAGTTCCTGCTGCACTTCCGGGTGTGGCTAATACATTGCCCATATGGGCTTAGGAGTCCCAGCTGCAGAACTCCCTGGAGTCACCACTCCAACCCAGGGGGTATTGCACCATCCAGGGCTGCTCCCCCTGAATATATAGTGAAGGGACGTCCCAGCCAGGCATGGACCCCAGCCGTCTGCCACAACACACTTTATTGTGTTGGAGACTTAATTTTAAATGGATACATTTGGTGTTTTTGCCCATCAATCTACACTCCATAACCCATAATTACAAAGCAAATTGCGGATAGGCACATGCTGATTGCTTTAATTATCCATGAGATGTGTCTAGAATGTGACTGGAGTACACCTGTGGCAAACTGAATTGATTGGACATCATTTGGAGAGGCAAACACCTGTGTATATAAGTTTCCACAATTCACACTGCATGTCAGGACAAAGATGAAGTCATGAACTTCAAGGAATCTTCTGTAGACCACCATGATAAATTTGTGGTGAAACATAGATCATGGTAAGATTATAAAACCATTTCTAAAGCTCTGAGTGTTCCCAGGAGCACAATGGCCTGAATAAATGTAAAATGGAATAAGTTTAGAACCACCAAGGCTAATCCTTCAGTTGGTCACCTGACCAAACTGAGTACCGGGGCAAGAAAGGCTTTGGTTGGGGAGGCAACCCAGAACCCATTGGTAACTCTAACAGAGATTCAGAAGTCCTAGGCTGAAATGGAACAATGTGTTTATTAATTAGGTGTTTATGGTAGAGAGACTAGACAGAAGCCACTCTTAAGTAAAAGGCATACTGTATGTCAGCCTGCATGGAATTTGCCAAACGGAATTAAACGACTCTGAGAGCATGAGGAAAATGATTCTCTGGTCTGATCAGACAAAAAATGAAATCTCTGGGAGGATCTCCAAGCATTATGTCTGTTTATCATCTGCCTAATACCATCCCTATGGTGAAGCATATTGGTAGCAGCATCTTGCTATGAAGAACAGGTTAAAAGTGAGAGAAGGATAAATGGAGACAAATACTGAGAGGTCCATGAAGAAAATCTGCTCCAGAGTAGCCATGACCTCAGACCTAGGCAAAGGTTCACCTTTCCACATGACAGTGACCCAAAGCATACAGTCTCTTATGGTCCTTGAGAGGTCCAACCAAAGCACTTAAATCCTATAAAACATCCATGGAGCGACTTGAAGATGGCAGTTTACAGACACTTACCTTCCAATCTGACAGGGCTTAAGAAGAATCTTTCAGGAACAATGGGACTGCCCAAATTACCCAAGAAGACTCAAAGCTGTAATTGCTGCTAAAGGGGCAGAATTAAGGGTCTGATTGCTCATATGAATGAGAGATTCCACTTTTTGACTTTTAATAAATTTTCCCACCTTTCTGAAAACATGTTTTCATTTTGTCATTATGGACCGTGCGTCTGCCTTGGGGTTTGCAAACCAGGAGCTGTTTCATTGTGTGGTGGGTGTGGCAATGTGCTGTACCAGTGCATGCTCCCCAGCCTGACCTGATTATGGGTTATTGAGGGTAGATTAGTAGGATACAATAAAGTGAGCAGAAAGCATAGGGGTCTGAATACATTCTAAATCTACTGTAAAAATATACAGTAAAAATATATATATTTGTATTTGGTTTCGGTAATGTCTTAAATAAGCTCTTGATTTATACACCTTAAATAAAGATTATAATAGTGAAGATAGTAGCAGTCCAATGCTCATCCACTTCTTGTCATTGGTTATTCAACAATGTCATTTTAGCTAACAGTATTTGTGCTTAACAAGTTGTTTTTTATTGGTTATTTATTATAATTTATGATATCAGAAGTTACATGTACACTATATATAGTATATTATATGACAAATGAGCTCTATTTTAACAAATTTGTCATCATTTTTATCATAGTCAAAAACTTTAATAATTGTCTAAAAGGGAGACACATCTAACATATTGGTTCAAGAGGCATGGAACCCCAAGATTATCTGAACAATTATTCAACCTAAAGTTTTATAGTGATAACACTTCATAAAGCATTAATTTTTAAGATGCAAAAAAACCAACCTCTGGAATGTTATCAGACCTAGCCAGTAGTGCCATATCCCTCTCTTTTTCACCAGGCTTAAATTCCAATACTCCTTGACCTCCAAAGAACTCATTGTCATTGGATGGGAAGACTTCGTACCGGAGAAGTTGCTTCAGCAGATTTCCTTGTGAGCGAACTACTGTAAGTTGAACAGACTCCCCTTCCTTAAAAAGAAATTATATGGTACATAGACTAAGAACTTAAAAGTTTTGAAGTTTTGGCAAGTTTGTCAAGAATTTTTATTTACAACTATTTCTTAAGATAGTAGGTACTGTACATGTTTAACAAAACTGTGGAAAAAGATCAACTAAGCTGGAAATTACTGCATTCCACTGCTAGAAGAAGCAAAACTGATTTCCATTAGGTCTTTATTTTCTAGAACGATCTTCTTCTGAGTATACAGTCACAGCATTATGAGTGAGTAGGCACGTTTCATACTTAATACACTTCCTGGAAAAATGTATTTAGTCATTTTTGTCACAAAAAACACATGAACACATTTTCCAATAAAATACATTAAACTGACTGGTCTTCTCTCATTTTTATGTTACTACGTAGACTCCCATAATTGGTACTTCCTTCAGTTTTTTTGCTGCTGGGAATTTTATAGCTGTTTAGATCATTTGTACCTGTACCTTACCCTATGATTAAGGAGAAAATACATCAGATTGTATCTCATACATTTATTAGCCAGCTTTAAACTGCGATATGAGTGTAAGCAGTTATTTGCCTGAGACCCTATGATCAACTTACATTATGTCCAAGTCTGGTTCCTGCTATACATTCAAAAATCCTGCAGTAGGCTTCAGCCTACCTTCACCCTAAATTGGATAAGTAGGTACGGGAATTAGAGAAAGATGAAAATGTTAGCACTTTGTCTTGAAAAATCTGTCATCTCCATGTCCCTTTGCCTGCCTGTAAATGTAAAATGTATACAATGCAATTTTAAATATTCTTTTTACTTTGAATATAGGAAAGGATTTTGTTTCCGAGAAATTTAAGAATTCTTTTACTTACGGCCTATTAATAAAACAAACTTACTTAACACACTAATTTATTATTGGTCAAAAATAGCATTATTTAGTATTTTATAGCATTATTTAATATTTATTACTGATAGTGTGCCTATCAGTAAAAATAGGCATATTAACACCTACTACTATGCCATCTTGTTGGTCAAACACTATGTATTTACAGTACAGTACAGTACAAGCGTTTCTGTCTGCCACTGCTTGCCGGTGTTCCCTTTGTGTACCTTTTCCTAGTTGTTTCTTGCTCGCTTTTTGCCTTTTGCATCAGATTTTCCTTCGCCTTTGCATTGGATTAAAAACTGATAACACGCATTTTTGTCCCTTGCCTCCTTCGGCCTCAACACGAGCCCTCGTAGAACTGTTCTTTGCTGGTTGCAGCCTGTGTGGGTAAGTGTAAACTTTCTCACTGTTTCTCTGCTCAAGTAACTAGCTTTGATGAATAGTTGGTTGAAACTGCCCCTTGTCAATTGCTGAGTACTTGTGGAAATCCCAGTGGTGACAGTCTACTGGCTAACATGTTATTTTAATTGGGCTGAGTAGGTACACAAGGGGTACGTTGCTTTGCTTCCAACCTGGAATTTGCTTGGGTGACTTCTGGAAATTTACAATGATAAACCTCAATTGGTTGTCATGGATTATTATGTCTACTTTGCTATCTAATGCAGTCACATCCTCAAAGCTAAAATATTTACCAGATGAATTGTATCGACTTCGAACAAACTATGAAATTCCTGCTGATCTCTTGCTGCACCGTGGCATTCTCTGACGACCATAGTACGTTCACCGAGGCCCTCGTCATCGTTTTTGCCTCAGCAGGAGTAGCAGCGGGTCTGTTCCTTCAATTTCATCTGAAGGACGCACATGTCCACGTACTTCTGAGCGACGTGCTAATCACAACATGTTGATTCCTTTGGAAAAATCACCGGAATATACGTCCATAGACGCTTTTAAATTTGGATTATTTAATACCCGATCTATCTCTAACAAAGCTCTGCTGATTGGTGATGTTATCATTGATACTAAGATGGACTGTTTATGTCTTACGGAGACCTGGCAGCAAGCCGGTGATTATTTCCATCTAAATCAAGCACACCCTCCAGAGTTTGTCTGCATCTCCAAATCCCGTTCTTCGGGGAGGGGAGGCGGTCTTGCAATAATATACCGTAAACACTTAAAACTGTCACTGATACCTCTTCCAGCATATCCATCCTTTGAACTGTTAGCTGGCAAACTCTGTGGACCTTCTCCTATTATAATTGCTGTTTTATATAGACCTCCTAAACTATCAAGTGTTTTTATTGCTGAACTTTTTACTGTTTTAACAACTTTGTGTGCAATGTCTGGTAATGTCATCCTCATGGGTGAGTTTAACATACACGTTGACGTGCCAACTGATGCACTGACAAATGATTTTAATGAAATCCTTGACTGTTTTAATTTAATTCAATATGTTAAGTTTCCAACTCATGACAAGGATCATATTTTAGACTTAATTTGTTGCTCTGGTATCACAAATCTTATTCCTACTGAATTACCTATCTCAGATCACAGAATGATCACAATTGCTGTTAGCTTACCTCTCAGTAAATCAAAGGTTCCACGTGTAATGTCATTTCATAATGTCAAGCATGTAAACCCAGAGACCCTTATAGAATTATTGCAATCCCAGTCTGTTTCTCCTTCCGCTACCACACCATCAGAATTAGTAGACCTTTACAATGCTACTCTGTCTTCTGCCTTTGATACACTAGCTCCCTTAAAAACATGGACTGTCTCATTTATCCACACTGCTCCCTGGTTTACACCTGAACTCCGTCAGCTCAAAGCCATGGACCGACAGTTGGAGCGCCTAGCTAAAAAGACGGGTCTTGTTGTACACAAGGAAATGTACTCAGATCACATGTTGAAATACAAAAATGCTCTCTCTGCTGCCAAAACTGTATATTATTCTAACATTATCAATACTGGAGGGAATAATACTAGAGCTCTTTTTTCTACAATGAAAAGGCTAATTACACCACCAGAAAGAGCCGCTCACCATAAAATCTCTGTTAAATACTGCTGTACTTTTTTGGATTTCTTCAACTCAAAAATTGAAAAAATCCACCAGCAACTTGCCTCCTCTATTTCTGCAGAAAATGACATCCTCTCCACTATCACCCATGTTCCCCTACAAACCACCCTATTCTCAGATTTCAGTTTACCAGCTGAAAATAATATCTCAGAGCTTGTAACAAAATCTAATTCTTCCACATGTCAATTAGATCCAATACCTACAAGCTTTGTTAAGTCTTGTCTGTCACATATTTCCCCCATGATATCTACTATAGTTAACTCTTTTCTTACTACAGGCACGGTCCCCCTCTCACTAAAAACAGCCGCAATTACTCCAATTCTGAAAAAACCTGGTTTAGACCCAAATATCCTTAACAATTATCGGCCTATTTCAAATGTTCCATTTATATCCAAAATTCTTGAAAAGATAGTTGCCTCCCAACTCCAGTCCCACCTTTCAAAAAATAACCTTTTTGAACAGTTTCAATCTGGGTTTCGCCCTAAACACAGCACAGAAACTGCCCTGGTCAAAATCACAAATGATCTTCTCCGGGCAGCTGACATGAGACTTTTACTAATTCTTGTGCTTCTTGACCTCAGCTCTGCATTTGACACCATATCTCACCAGATACGTTTGAAACGCCTAGCTAGTTTTGGTGTCTGTGGCCTTGTCCTTCAGTGGTTTTCTTCCTACATTACTGATAGGAAGCAATTTGTTCAAATTAAGGGCTTTAAATCTGAGAACGCAGTCGTTACTCAAGGAGTTCCGCAGGGTTCTGTTTTGGGGCCGCTTCTTTTTCTTATTTATATCTTCCCAATAGGTAATATCTTCCGGCACCATGGTATTAGGTTTCATTGCTATGCCGATGACACACAGCTATATCTATCCACTAAATCCACTTCTGTTTTCCCTCCAGATGCCCTTATGGCATGTCTCCAAGACATAAAGACATGGATGACTCACAATTTTCTCCAACTAAACAGCAATAAAATTGAGGTGCTCTTCATTGGTTCTAAATCTACACTTGCTAAGGTTAACCATTCTTCTATTTTAATCAACAGTATTAACACAAACATTTCTTCCCAAGTTAAGAGCCTGGGCATTATTCTTGACAGTACTCTTTCTTTTTCTTCCCATATAAGTACCATTTCTCGGACTGCCTTCTTCCATCTCCAAAACATTTCTAGACTTCGCTCTGTTCTCACCCAGCATAATACTGAAGTACTGGTCAATGCCCTAGTCACCTCACGTATAGATTACTGCAACGCTATTCTATCTGGCATTCCACAAAAATTTATTCATCGCTTACAGCTTATTCAAAATTCTGCTGCCAGGATAATAACCTGTTCTAAATCCACTGAACATATTACACCTATTCTCTCTCAACTTCACTGGCTCCCTGTTAACTACAGAATACAATATAAAATACTGCTCTTAACATTTAAAGCTCTCCACAACCTTGCTGCTCCCTACCTCACTGATCTCCTCCAGATTTATACTCCCTCTCGTTTACTCAGATCTTCATCTGCAGCTCTACTTTCTGTACCACACATCAAACTCAGTTCTATGGGAGCTCGAGCGTCTCTCATAGTGCTCCTCAACTCTGGAATTCTTTTCCTCTCATATTCGTCAACTTGATTCAATAGCACAGTTTAAAACTACTCTCAAAACTTATCTTTCCAAGCTGGCATATCAATTGTGAATTCTACACTCTTACTGCCTGTCATATTTGTTTGTTTAGTAATTATTGCTTTGTGATGTATCATTTTCTTGTTTTTATTTTATTAATTATTGTTTAATTTTATTGTAAGGTGACCTTGAGTGATAAGAAAGGCGCCTATTAAATAAAATGTATTATTATTATTATTATTATTACCTGTTACAAACACCACACATGCAGTTTCCTGTTGGCATGCAATGTTTGAAAAATTTTGTACTGTAAAAATATAATAAATATTATTATTGTTATTACTATTATTTATTACAGGCATATAATATAAACATTCTTTCTTGATGATATTAAGCGAAAAAAGTTATAAGGGAGCTATATCACAGCCGAGTCTCTCACTAAATTCCACACTCACTTTGTCGCCTCACAGTCTCCAAGGAAGAGACTTGACTAGAGATGAGTGAAACAGGGATGTTTGGATACGCAGATGGTTTTGCAAAACTGACACTAAAATTCTTATTACTGGCAATTTATTAATTGTGACACATAAGATTCAGTAAAAATAACTTTTTGGGATTGTTTTAAGGTTTTTTTGGGTAAATAAAAATGTTTGTCTTTTCTAAACAGTTCATATAATATTTTTGTTAAACCCCTTGAATTGAAGCTGAAAGTCTACCCTTCAATCTCATAATGATTGCTTTATTTCAAATCAATTGTGGTCATGTACAGAACAAAAATTATGAAAATTGTCACTGCCCAAATACTTTGTGGACCGGACTGTATATAATACAGGCAATTGCTTGCTCATCTCTCAAATCAATTCTCTTTATGCAACTTGTTCACATTACTGCATATATTACTGATATAGTGTGTTTTAAAAAATATGGCATGGTGTATATTTTCCTAACAAAAACCAAGCAAAGTGCATCATAACACACTTTACTGTGTTTTCTATACAGGCAACTTCACTAAATTCACAGGAGGCTAATGATTTTCCCTTCCGCTATTACCCTTTTCTTTATTCCTGCAAATGAGAGCTTGCGCGCTTCAGACATATCATGGCACTTGTGAGGGACACCCGGGAGTTAGGTCATACCAGGACGCTTTCAGTCAGGAAGGACAATGTGGAGACAGCATTCAGAGGGCATTATTTCTCCCAGAACACTTGATGGCAGTCACGATTCCCACTGTCCATCGTGGGACTTGGAGTTTGTCGGCTCAGCCCTGTTGGGTTCTGTGGGTGCCACCAGGGGGTACAGCAGGGACTGGGGGGGGGGGGGGGGGCCCTACTATATGGGGCACCAGCCTCACACAGAAGTGATGCTGGGCCAAGGTTTGGGGACAACAGAAGTACTTCCGGAGGGAGGTAATATTATAAAAGGAGCTCCCAGCCATAGCTTAGGGAGCCAGAGTCAGAAGGAGGAAGGACAAAGCTTGCATGGAGGAATGGAAAAGACACTGACCTGGAGAGAGATAGAGACAGAGAAGACAAAGTCTTGTTGTGTGCTTGCTATTTGCTGGCTGTATTGTGCTTGGTGCATGGGTAATGACCATAAAAAACTTTTCTTTGTGCTTTCACACTTGTGTCCAAGCTTTTGTACTGGGTGTTTGGGGAGTTGGAGTGTCCCCTGATGGCCACACACTTTAGGTTTCATTTGTCTTTTTTCAATGCACCTTTAGGATTGTAATCACCGAGATTGCCATCGTAATTGGAAAATGAGCATCCTTTTACCAGTATAAAACACAGCACATATCTTAATGGTACAACAAATTGTCTATATGTGATAGGACAGACAAATTTTATAAAACACAAAATAATAGGCAGACATATGGGAAATTCATGAATGAAAATACTTCCAAACAGGAAATTAAACCTTCCTTAGTCTGTCAAAGGTACAGATTTTGCGACCAGTTAAATGCAATTCAATTTTGTGTGAATTGTTTTGCTCACAACTAGTCTAGACACCCAGCATGTGTCAAAAGACACAATACTTGTTGGATTGACCACTAATTGTATTCTTTATTGTTTTAAGCACAGAAAAAATACTTTCTCACACCTAACCTTGTAAAACACCTCTCTAATTCACTAAAGCTTCCTTCTTATTCCAATGACAGTGCAGTGCGTATCAGCAGTGAGTGTATCACCATTTTCATTAAATGCATTAAAAAATGTTGCTAGTTTAACAAAATCCTGATATATCAAAAGCATGTCCTTTAAAGTGCCTTGCATGTGGAAAATCAGACTCATCTTTTTTTTCTGCTGTCACACTGCTGCACACTTTAGTAATATTTTATTTTTGTATAAGTGCACTTTGCCAGCTCAAAATGAAAAAAATAGCATATAAGTAACATTAATAACATATTTTATAACACTGTTATAACAAAAAACAGATTTACTTACATTAATAAACCAAGGACCCAAAGAGCGAGGTGAAAATGCAAAAACACCACCTGGATCATCATTTTCAAAGATAATCAGCTGCAGTCTGGTATAGTCCGTTTTAAAAATTAGACTTTCATCATTTGTTCTAGAGGGAAATGTAATAATAAAAAATTGCAAATAAATAAATATAACATTGTAATGCATTTAAAGTTTTCTTAACCCTTTTTATGAACATTATACAGCAAGACTCCTTGCTATGTAAGATTAAAAATTAAATTTTGGACTCAGTGTAAAAGTGTAGTATATACTACCAAATACCACTGAAAAACATAGTTTGTATTTCTTGTTTTTAGAAAAGGAGTAGTAATTTAAGTAATACTGTATAATTATACGAATACAGTGTAAATAAACTCTTCATTTAACAGTAGAGCGTTGCACTAAAAACAGTGCACTATTCATTACTCCCATAATTGTATAGATTGCTTTCTTGCGATATTTAGGGTTTTGAACTTTTTAACATTAAATTCATATAAATCTGAGAAATGTACTTTCAGTGCTGTTAAACCTTCTTATTGAATTTTATGCTGTAGGTTTAACCATTTTGCTTTCACTGAATAATCATGTTGAAAAATATGCCATTACTAAAACAAAACACTTCCTTTCCACATCTACTGAAACCCTATCATAATTTTCCCATGCTGTATCTTTTTTAAATCCAAGCCTGTACAATATGTACAAACTATTGTTGGGCCCAACCTAATTTTCTTGGTTTCTGTTTTTTCTGTCCACCCTGGCCATCGGACCTTACTCCTTTCTATGTTAACTAATGTTGTCTTATTTTAATTTCTTATTTTGTCTTTTATTTTTCTTCTCTTCATTATGTAAAGCACTTTGAGCTACTTTCTGTATGAAAATGTGCTATATAAATAAATGTTGTTGTTGTTGTTGAACGACATTAATAGTGTTGATCTCTGTTCAGTTCATGTTTCTGTGGTCTTTTTGTTACCAGGTTTGTAAATGACCTTCAGCCTGGTTAAAACTCCTCTCCTATCCTTTCATTGCATTGCATGTCTTGAAATTTTTAACTGTTATGCTTTTTTCTTATTCTGACTACTAGTCTTTATTTTTTTCAATAGCCTTACGTCCTTGTATGCCATTTTTGCCCTGTATTTCTCACTTAGAACATTCATAAGAAGCAGGGAGCTTATTTGTCAATGTTGCAATGAACCTAGCATTATGTGTCACATTAAGCGGTCATAACTTGTGAATGAAAAAGCAAATGTATGACACTTTTCTTAATTACAAAGCCCTTTATAAAGAAAATCTATGCAACCAAATATTAAGATCTGGTTAATTTAAATGTCACAAATATAAAAAGATTTATGATAATTTTTTATGAAGCAGTAATATATAAAACATTTAACAGTCTCAAAGTATAAGCAGTAACAATTCCTGGGGAATGCAGATAGGATAAGCAGAATACAATTTTTTTCATATTATTTTGCTTCATATATAAAATTGTTGCAGTCATGAAAATGGAAAAAACTGTCTCATAGTTGTCCAGTGTCTGAGTGGGTTTCTTTACCCATCACGAATGTCACGCATGTTAGATGAATTAAAAATTTGAAATTCGCTAACTGTGCCTGGCACCTTATCCAGAACTGATACAGTCATGGACTTTAGCCTTAGTGACCCTGAACTAGATTTAGTAGTTTTGGGAATGTTCTATATATATATATAGAAAATTAAAAGGGCAGGCTCAGTTATAAGATGCACTGTGGACACCTGGAGATAGTAGCAAAGAAGAAGCCATTATGAACAATACTACACATTGTCTCTCTCTCTTACACACAAACACTGAGTACTTTCAACCAACAAATTCTTTAGCAAATATGTGTCAGAAAATGCTACTGGGGCTCCTTCATACCATTAGCAATACACCTGCATAATGCCTCACTGGGACTATGACAAACCGAATTAGAAATTACAGGCATACATGCGTTGAGTCCATTGGTGTTAGAATATACTTCAATTCTCTGTAATTTTGACTTAAACTAGATTAATAATGTGAACAGATGGGTGGAACAGCTTAATATCATGTAATGCAGTCAAACATTTGATTAGGAATTGTGCAGTTCTACAGAAGAGGAATGATATTGTCAAACATTAATGAAGCTATAGATATTTTTTCACTATAACAGTAAAAGACATTTGGAATGGCAATTTCACTGGTACAAAGCAACTACACAGACTACTGCTACCAGACCTCACTCTTTAACGGTTTATTTTGAAATCTCAAGTTACCTTTGAAACAAATCTGAAGTATTAAAATGAGAAAAGTTGCATACATCTGCTAAACAATGCACCAAAAGGGCAAAATTGATTCAGAACAAATAAATCAAGCAAGACAAAAATGTGTTATAAATTAGAAATAAATAGTTAAGGAAAAGTTTATTCTATCTTCCCGAGTAGTCACTTCAAAAAGAAAAATCAGATTCACTGCACACAAAGGGAAGTTATGACATTACTTACTTGAAATACACTATAGACCAATTTGTCTGCACCCTGGAGACAAAGAGTGAGAGACTATTGAGGACAATGTATGCTTACGATTTATCCTGAGCACATTTTATTAATAAAAAAGGTGAGCCATAAACAAGATGGGGTTATTTTTGTTTTAACTGCTTACTTTCTCAATTGATCACTGTCTGTCAGACCTTAACCTCCTAATAAATGTAAACAAGATCCTGTTGGCAGGAGCAACCAGATGACTTAGTATGTCATAAAAGCCTAGTCAAAAAATGTATTAGGCCACTTAAGAACCTTCAAGTGACATTTGTTTAACCTTCCACTTCAAGATACAATATTACATTTTTTCAACAAAACTCAGGGGTCAGCATACATTTTAATTAATAGCATTGAAGTAAAATATACTACTAGTAGTAGTAGTATTGTCAAATTACCATTTTGTAAATACAACTGTAACACATAATGTTGTACATCCAAAAAAAACATTATATATGACTAATAAGTTTTAAAAAATATTCTATTTAGATATGTAGTCAGAAAGAAGGGCGAAAAATAATAGATGATTGATTAAGGTGAACTGGACTTTGCTTATAAACCAGAAGTAGGATACAATAATATAAAATTGCTAATTATCTGCATGAAAGTAAGCATCGATTGCCCTTTGTTGCTTTTATTTTAAAATGTCACTTATTAGGTAGGTCCACACCTTATATGTTCTTCCATTGTTGTGGAAGCAGAGTTAGTTTAGTTTTGTTGAGTTTTTCAAGGTAGCTTAGTAATATGAAGTTTAGCACTGCTACAATGTGAAAAAAAAACCTTGTTATCAGTGTTGGTACCATTAGAACTCCAGAGTTGACAAGTGCAATGGAGTACGTACAATATACTATCAGTTTGGATAGGCATATTTTAAGTGGACGAATCACATTGTACACAGATACTCAATCTGCAAGGAAAAAATACACCACCTTGCACTTCTGACAAGCATCACACAGAACTGACACTTTTACGACATGCTTGCATTAGACATATGCAGCGCACCATGATTCTTTTCCTTCGAACACTAACACCCTTTAGAGTGCGCATGAATGAAGGGCTCCTGTTTGTCCCTGAGCACTACCGCACTCCTCTCAAGTTAAACATAATAACCAAATTATTTAATGAACCACAACAAACAGCAAAACCATATTCTCAGAGCCTAATGAGTCTGAGGACTTTACTTTCCCATTTTTTTTATGAGGCATTAGAAATTTTGTCCAAAGCAAAAATATAAGCAACAGGAGCAAGACACTGCTAGCCTCATGCAGTACCCAACCTGAAAACTGATGGTATCATGGTATTAGCAAGTCCTCACAGGTGGCGCAGTGGTAGTGCTGCTGCTTTGCAGTAAGAAGAGTGTGGGTTCGCTTCCTGGTTCCTCCCTGTGTGGATAGCGCTTTGAGTACTGAGAAAAGCGCTATATAAATGTAATGAATTATATTATTATTAAGCACCCGGCATCATCCAGCCTGCAAAAATCTGTGTCCTATGATATTTTCTCACAAACTGAGTAATGAAAACTGAGTGAATTACAACACTGTAACATATTGATTTTTATGCATTCATGGGCTTGGAGTTAATTAGGTGTTCCCAGACCCAATCCAATGACGCCCATACTTTCGTATCTTTCATTACTGTCTGGTATAACCAGAATTGTGACTCAAAATCTCAGGCAAGTCACCGTCTGTGTGGAGTTTGTATGCTATCTACATGTTTGCCGAAATCTCTCTCAGGTACTTCAGTCACTGCCCATATATACCTACAGTTAACTGGAGACTCAAAACTAGTCCAGTGCAACTGTGGGTTCTGGGATAAGTTGATACTTTGTTAGGGTTTGTTCCTGTTTTGTGTTAGAAGAAGCTGGGATAGGATCAGGTTCCCTGTGCAACTATATTGAGAGAGGCAAAGTTCAGGACATGAATACATTCTTAGTGAGAGAAGTAGCAGTAAAAACCCACAGCCATTACAGCCTGTACACAAACGTTATTTAATAAGGTAACTTGTTCCTACTGTACCTTTTACCAAATGTTTAGTGGATCAGTTTTTTCAGGAAATGTAAATGATTTATAATAAATCATAAATAAACCCACACAGGTGCAAATGGTAACAAGTTATTTGAAGCAATGGCTGCAACCTTTACATTCATAAGAAAATTTTTCATTAAAAACAAAGGCACACTGAAATGGGAAAGTGTGAAAACTGACTCCTACACCAAAAAACCAGCAAATGCAGTAACCACCTTTCAGAACTTTAATAAAGAAGTAACACCCACACTAGTAGTAGATTAAGAGAGCAGAGGTAAATGCCTAATTAAATTACATATTCTATTATCAGCAAAAAAAATAAGTTTAATATCTGGGAAGGAACCTATTTCTATGCTTCAGGTACAGAGTCTGAGGAATTTCATAATTAAATGTATTAGATACCCTTCTAATCTTTATTACCCCACCATTTTATTGTTCCCATCTAAGGAACAATATCGCTATCTATACTCCTCTGCCTAGCACTTGCATGCAAGGGCTTTTCAGTTTACTAAATGGAGTACTTAAGTGCATGCCATGAAATGCAGAGGAAATATGTTGTATTTAGTGAGATCCAAGATGGACAAAGGCAGTTTGAGGACTGTAACAAGTTGTGAGGAAGACTTAGGGTGGACACCAAGAATCAACAGATGCTAACCTTGAAAGTAGCACCTCACTACATGTAGTATGTATTGTTTTAAGAATATTGTTAAAAGCAGAAAAGGTATAATGGAAGAGTCATCATAATATAAGGTTTGACAGCAAAAACACATATTTATGGTTTAAAAACGTGGTGTAGGTGCAGGAGCTTTATTCTGGGTGTGGAGATAAATAAATTAGAATAGAACAGTGCAAGATGTACCAAAAGAAAAAAAAATGCTGTGGTTTTCCAGAAAGAAAGACTATCCTCTATTGCAAAATTGCATATGACAGAGCTACCAAACTTTCTTCTAGTAAGATGAATTTATATGATTATTTTTTTAATATGTATGCTGAACTAACAGAGCTTTTTTGCTTTCTATACTCACTCAAACATAAATCTAACATTGTAAAGTACATTTAACCATGAATTAAATAGATCAACTGACATACTACAATTTCAGGTATGTCTAATAAGAAATGCAGTGTAAATACATTAAAAAATAGTTGAAAGTGCTCTCAAATGGCTTTGTACCTTAGCATTAACAGGGTGTTGATTTATTGAAATTGCTTACCTTTCTAAGAATATATCTAGGGTCTCATTAAGTTCTGGAATATCATCGGCTTTAATTGTAATGTTAATGAAGGATTCATTCTGACCAGAGAGAAATATAACTGAGCCACTGAAAGGAGAAAGGTCATCACTGGTCACATCTCTTTGATTGGGGCCAACTGCATTAATTCTCCAAAAAACTTCAGCCTTTCCATCAGTGCCATCTCGTTGCAATGGGAGTGACACCTACAATGAAAGAACAGGTGATAAGCTGCATAGAATGGTCCAATAGCATCCACTGTCAGCGTGACAAAACATTTCTCTTCAGAACATTTTTCTTACGGGAACTTTTTTTTATTTGTCACAGAATGATCAGGTAATGTTGTGATAAATATCTCATTTTGACATTTAGCAAATTTAGTGCATGAACAAGTAGCTATTGAGCAAATAAATACTTCTGTAATTTGTAAGGAACAACAGTTACCAAGAATTTATTTCTATTACATTCTAATTCTTTTCTAAGCTTTTTGCATTAGTATTGTAAAGAGACTGTCTATAATCTTTAATACTACATATCAAACAAAACATGTAAACTTACTATACTCTTCATCTCTAAGACTTTTTAATATATAAGGACCTTTCCTGTGGACACCTTAAGCATCTGGTTTCTGCATACCAAAGGGATGAAATGACATGTCACTAAACTTTCCAGTCCTGAGCATAAAACTTGGTAAAATCAGGATAAAACCTTAGGTGGCAACATAAGGATGGACTTTTAAACAATTCTGTGTGATTTGTTTTCACATTTTACAGATTATATTAAGCCAGTATATTTATCATGATAACGCATGTACAGTTATTTAGGAAAACCTTTACTAATCAGAAGAAAGGCTTTTCTTCTAACCTTCCAGAGACCAGATAAGACCTTGTAAGCCTATTCTACTCAGTCAGAATCAGTACAAACTAAGGAAAAGAGCCCTCTACATGCATATTCATTACAAGCTGTGAGCCTGCAGGGTCTCCTAGCCCAGGGCTATGATTGAAATACTGAGTTGGTATCAGGCTCAAGGACAGGACTAGTTAAAGGGCAAAAAGCCTTACTGAAAGTCTCTTTCACTTTCTGATCCATTATTTCCCGTTACCGTTCTTTAACAAGTAATCTGATAGTAAGGGGAAATGTAGGAGCTAAAGAAAAAAATGTTAAATGATATTTAGATTACAAGTTCATCGACTGAATTAATAAAGGGTGTTCAGTCTGAAGCATACTTCATTCCAAGTTTGAAATCACCAAACCCAAACATGAAAAGGTGAAAGTTAAAATGTATAGCCAGATGCTGAAAGTGACCTTGTGTCAGCAGTATCTGCAACTTAGTGGATATCTTTGTGCGTGGCCTCATGTGACTCTAACCTCTCTTAAGCCTATATATCACTCTTTCCAACATCTTACAAGGAAATTCAAGTAGCCAAAATATGTCTAGCTGAATTTGACATTGTGTTTTTTTAGAACATAGTGTTATATTGTTACGGTTAAAGTACATACTTTATCCATAACAATATGGCCATATTTTCTAAAACTCTGCCTATCAAATTATTTCAACTTCAATGGATTTCTCGAATACATTCTAACTCATCATGAAAGAGCTATGCATGGTTTATTCATATTGTATGTATTGAAGTTTACCACATTTTATCTTTGTATTTCTAAAGATATTGAAAATGTATTTTTAACTTTTCCAATAGCAACTACAGGCCAGTTTCAAGTTACAGTGGTGTTGATTTACGGAACTGCGCAGATAAGAACGAGCACATTAAATTCCTACATTTTATTTTCAAATGAATCTTATTTAATTTTCACCTAGTGACTTATGTTTTTACTTAAAAATTAGGCGTTTTTCACTTGAATGAATATGTAGCAGCCATCCCTAACACTGAAGCATAGTACAATACTATATGTACTTTGTCACCATTTCCAATCATTTTGTACTTTCATGTGCACATGTCATTAAATATAACCAGTGGTTTACACAACAAGCTTGGTCACAGGTCAGCTGCTGGAATGGAAGCTGCCCATTTGGTTGAGCAATAGAAGCCCCCTGCTTGCAATTCACATCATCTCAAGGACACCTTTCAGCTGTGTCATCGTTGGGAACATCGCTGCTGAGAGGTTAATGTGATACTTTGAGAGATCCCTCAGCAAAGACAGCCTGTCAAATGTCATTATTATGCCTTTTCCAAATCTATGTGGTACTATCACTATCAAAAACTGTAGGTTGTTTAAGATCCACATACTCTACAGTACATACCCAAGGTTCAGTATAGTTTAAATTAGTTTTAATATGTTTGTGTTTTGTGATTTAATGTATGGTATGTTTGCCTATAACGCAACTAATGCATTCCTGCAACACCTCATGTAAAATTATGTTATAGAATACACAGGTCCTTTGCATAAAATATGGCTATGGGAAAAGCAGTTGAAAACTTGGCAAGTTATGCACAAAAAAAACAAAAGAAACAATAAAAACAATGATAATAAAGGACAATTATGTAAATCTATACATTACAAATAACAAATAATACATTGCTAAATCATACAATAAACACTGTATTTACCTTGAAAAATTATATGAAATTTGCTGGGTGAAATGGGCGCTGTATGGTTGTTTCTGGTGGGTTATTAGGAAGTAGGGGAGGGTGAATTATTTTTTGATTTTGTTGGAATTGTACAAAGTACTGTAACACCAGAAGTTGATGGTTGTGGTTGTGAAGACATGAATTATGGGACACGCATTATATTACTTCACTGTCATTTTATTAAGAAGTCTGAAATATCCATCCATCCATTATCCAACCCGCTATATTCTAACTACAGGGTCTGCTGGAGCCAATAGTCTGAAAATATTTGTATGTAAAATAACTAAAAAAGGCATTATGCATATTTGTTGATTTTTTCCGTTAACCACAATTTTTAGTTCCAGTTCCGATTTATATAGAAAATAGGGTTACAAATGTTCATGGGATCAGAAGGCCTACATGTATTTATTTACCTGTATTTGACAGAAATGGCAAAAAAATTCCAAAGAAACAAAAATTGCCACTGGGTTGCCTGGGCTTTGTTAGTGATAGGAAGACATAGAAAGAAAATAACACACATCATTAAAACTCCCTGGCCCTGAGGCAAGCCTGGGAAAAGGAACTAAACAAATGGCTTACAGCAGAACTCTGGCTAAGAGGCACAAAAAAAGCATCACTGTACTGAAACAAGGGGGCAAAAAAAAAACCCAGACAAGTGAGTGAGATTCAAATGTTTCATAATGCAATATTTGTAGTACTAGGGTGTTGTACCTTGTTAGCCATTATGAATGTAGAGAAAAGCCAAGCAAAATGACACCTTTTATTGGCTAACTAAAAAAATTACAATATGCAAGCTTTCGTGGCAACTCAGGCCCCTTCTTCAGGCAAGATGTAATCTTACATGATCTTACGTGATTACAACTTGCCTGAAGAAGGGGCCTGAGTTGCCACGAAAGCTTGCATATTGTAATTTTTTTAGTTAGCCAATAAAAGGTGTCATTTTGCTTGGTTTTACTCTACATAATGCAATATACAAAGGGACCAAAATAAAGGAAATTGCTGACATGAAATTCATGGACTCTGGGTTTTTGAAACAAATATTCTGAGTCCCCTTTCACGATGTCAGTCTTCATGATGATGTTACCAAATCATAACCATCTTGGAGCAGCAGAGATTTTTCTGGTGTCACGAAACTCACAACATGCCATTATTACCTTATTCACGTGAAGATTTCCACAGCTGGACCTAAAAAGGCTCTAGCACCAGCTGGTACATAAGACAAGCTGCACTGGAGGTTTTAAAAAGCAGAAAAATACATCTTTAATGTGGGTAACCATCCACAACATTTGATATTTAATCAATAATTACCATTTTTTCAATAAGTTCCTTTTCTGTTCTCATTCCCCTCTCATTCATGTTTTCCTTTATTTTTAAATTCGCACTCCAAGACAGTGAATGTTATGGGCTAGAGAGCACAGGTTTGTTGGTGTAAATATTGTATTTATTTAAGCTTTCAATGTGAGTTGTTCAGTTCGATGATGTTCTTGGCATTGTCTGTATGATTTTGCTTTCCTTGTTTAAAAAATTACAAACAAAACAATCAAAAAATATATTTGCCTGCAGTCTGTCCATTATTTCCCTAACTCTCCCATCTACAGCCACACTTTTATTAAGACTCCACCTTCACATTTAATACACAAGACTAATTTGCCCCTTGACATGCCCACATGCCCCAATGAGACTGTTAAAACTCCTCTAATGAAAGCCTTCAGGCTTCTTTTTGTATTATTTATCTGTCATGGCTATGTTGCTTCAATGAACTTTGTGCACCTGAGGATCCGGAGCCTCCTGAGGAGATCTTGTGAGGCACAAAAGAGAAGCTGTGCCTTGTGTGATATGCTCAGTGTGAAGTGGGAAGAAATGAACAATGTGTCTGCTGAGCTGTGTCATGTCAAATTATCTTGTTCTGTCCTACAATGTTTCTTCAAGTTAACATCTCATTTATGACTGTATTGATTTCCCAGTACATCACAAAGTCAAACTGTTTTTATTGTACATTCCCTCTGAGCTGATTGTTTGAAATGTTTGACCCCCATTCAATTTGTTACTATCCTTCACTATTCAAAGCAATCAAGCGTATTCAGTAGGAAATGGTTTTGTCTGTATTGGCAAAAATAAAAAAAAGTGTTTTATTATCAATCATGTATTAGCATATATACAGAAAACTATTACAGGATGTAGCCCTTTCCCAAATCTTGTTTGTGACATAAATTTGAGACATGCTGGTAATTAAATTGTAATAAATTGTTTTACAGAGAGAGAAAGAGACAGTGAAAATGGTAGTGAAGAAAATATATTTGAAAACGCATACATTAGCGAAATCTTAATTTTTTGTACTCATTCTTTTTCTCTAAATTTGCATATTTTTGACATTGAAAGTTATTAGATGAGGTAGCACAGTGGCATATTAATATCCATGCTCAATTACCATTGACGGAGACTAGCTTTGACTCCCAGGCAAGTGAGTATCTGTGTGAAGTTTGCTCTCAGTTTTAATCTTATACATATGTTTTCTGTCCTACATTCATAAGATGTGTTTTTTAGGTCGACTGATGTCTCTACACTGGCCCTGAATGAGCTAGCATTTAGGTTGTGAGTGTGCCCAACTAACTGCTGCCGCCCTTATGCCCAGTGCTTCCAAGACAGGATCAGGTTCTCAACAACCCTAAACAAGGGTAAAAAATTGAGAGAAAGAACGTATCAAATATTCATTTAAGTCCTAATAAATCATAGTAGAGTAAATAAATAATAGCACTGGACTGATTGCCTGTTTACCTGGAGGGAAGGCAGGATTAAGAGAGAGTGTGAGAGGAAGCAGACAGCCTGGAGGAGAAGAGCCCCAGGAGGAGTGTATGTGAGGCCGACACTCAGGGATGAGGTGTTGGATTTCTCTAGCTGAGCATTTACAGAGGGCTAGAGTGACCAGGAGTTGTGCTGCTCAACGTTTAAGTCCGGGAAGCAAGTGGGAGCTGGCAACAGAGCTTTGGAAAGGGAGCCTTTCTGTGTACATGGATGGGAAGGACCCGATCCAGCCCTGCGGTGAACCATGGAAGCATCAGGGACCCGGACCTGTTGACTGTGTAGATGGAAGGCTGTGCCTGTTGAGTAGGCGTCTCCTCAGTTGCTAGGTCCCGTTGGGGTTAAGCTGAGGAGACAATGGTTTTGAAGGTTTGTGCCAAGGCTCATTTTTAATGGATAGATTCCTGCTATCCATTTTAACCTCACTTTTATTGGAAGTATTTATTTGCAATTTTAACCACTACCTTTTACACCTTGTTTTTATGGATTGTTTGTTTATGAACTTGGAGAACTGCACTTTGAACACTGTTTAGATTTTTATTATTTAATAAAAGCACTACACATTTTACACCTTCCCCTTGCTCCATATGTGATTTGTCCTCATCTGCCAGCTCATTCGGTTACATTATCATCATCACCACCACCATCTACTCAAAGCACCGTGATGTTCCAACATTGCTGGACCAAAAGCTAGAAGTCTGCATGACCATCATCAGCAAGTTACTTCCGTGAGAACCTTAAATACAAAGAGGACTATTCATTTATGTTAGGTAGAATGCCCAGAGGGGACTGGGTGGTCTCGTAGCCTGGAACCCCTGCAGATTTTTTTTTTTCTCCAGCTATCTGGAGTTTTTTCTGTCCTCCCTGGCCTTCAGACCTTACTCTTATTCTATGTTAACTAATGTTGTCTTATTTCAGTTTCTTACTTTGTTTTTTATTTTTCTTTTCTTCATTATGTAAAGCACTTTGAGCTACTTCTTTGTATGAAAATGTGCTATATAAATAAATGTTGTTGTTGTTGTTGTTGTTATTGACAGTGTTGGGTGCAAGAGGCTCCCAAAACAGGAAGAGCTAACTCGCATGGAGCTAACTCGCACCGTCACAGTAAAGGTTTTAATATGAAGACTCAAGATGAGTGTTACATTAAAATCCAAATCACTGAAAGGGAGAAGCATACAGTAAATTCACCCATGAAGATACCAAGAACCCAAAACAACTGTGAGGGACCCACAGGCCTTTTTTGCCTGGGCTCTTAAATATTGATATAGGTATGAATCCTGGAATTAAAGGATGTGGTATGATCCATTGCTCACCAACCAGAAGTGGATTTGGTTAAGGCTACATGGATCTCATTATGTCTATGGAAAACCAAACACTACATTCTGCTCTAAAACACTGCCAAGTTTTGGTTGGCATTGGGCATATTAACTTGACATGACATCTTATACTGTCATGGTTTGGCAATTCTTTAATATGTTAGAGTTAAAACATATACATAGTTTATGATGCCTTAGTAGAAAATCAGACTGGTCAATGACCAAAAATAAGGTGCTGACTTGATCAGGAGATTAAATGGACAAAAGAACAGTCAGAGAAACAGGCAAAGGTCCAAAACCAAAAAAGCCGAAAGAATCTTGGTAACCTTTAAGCCAAAATGAGCTCTACAGTAAAAACAAGTTTGCTCTTATAACCATTATTAATTAGATTCAATCCCTTATTAACAGTACCCACTGCTATGTGTTGCTGTTTGTTTACTGTCCAAAAGCCTAAATATAGACAACTGCAAGTTGACACCTTTCATGCTGATCAATGGACGATTTCACACGTGATGGTATTGATTACATGATCACCAATGGGTACCATTACTACAAAAATATGACAATGAAATTGGAAACAAAAAAATGAAAACAGTGACTGCAGTGATGAAAAGGCAATTCAAAAAGGAGGTGATGTGATTGACATTCCTGACTCTTCCTCGACCTGATACAGTACTATAACATTTAAGGCACTTCTTCTGCCTTCTTTCTAGAATGAAACTTTTTTTTACTCTGATTAAATACATTTCATATGTGGTGAAAAAACTTTTAAAGAAAAAAGTTTGGTATTTTTCAAGTCCAAATTATTTTTTCACAATCATGGTGAACATTTGTTACAGGAAGTTGTTTTCTAAAATAAAGTATTTTTCATAATTAAAAGAACTATAATGCTTGTGTTTGCATTTGAAAATGGTCTGTTGGAAGCCTTAACACATAACGTGCCAGTCAGCTGATGGATGATGTGGGGAACAATCTAACCCAGCCACTAACAAGGCACCATTACTGCTTGTTTGCTGTGTCTGTGTGTATTAAAGTGGTAGCTCCCATTTGAAAAAAAATAAAGTCGATTTTTCTGAAGGTGCAAGGCAGTGAGTCACAAGTCACAGTACTACAATATCTATATCTATATCTCTATATATATATATATATATATCTATATATATCTATCTATATATATATATATATACACACACATACATATATAGATAAAGACTGTATATGTATTGCACTGTATATATAGCTAGCTAGATGAATACAGATATAAAGCAAATTGCACTGTTGACAACAACATATTAAAAAATGTTAACATGCAAATTGGAAGTAGGATTACCAGAAGCGTAGATGTTGTTTCTGGCTCATAGACCACCATAGTCTGATTGCTGGTAAAGCTGATCATCCCATTTGCCAAGTTCTGTGTCACAATCAAGGAAATATTGAGAATGCCTCCCAGTCGTGGACTGACAGATGGTATCAAAGGAGTGATGCTTACCAGCTCCACACTTTCCAGCTAAAACACAGAAAAACAGTGCTAGTGTATAACCTGAAAGAATTTATACCATGCACTCAACTGTTCCAAAGACATATTCGGAGAATATTCTTTCTTTATTGCTTCAGAATTTAGTGGAACAAAATATAAATATTTGACATAAAAATAAAATCTATAAAACATAAAACATTATTATCAAATCTTTTTAATGCATTTGGCAATCACAAACTGCAGGAGTGTATCCCAGCAGCATCTGGCATTGGCATGTGCAGAGCCAAAACAAGCACAAATTAATTGCATGGTCCACTTACACACACATTCACACTCAAATGCAAATAATGTAGACTTGCATATTAACCTATTATGCAGATTTTTGGTAAAATAAAAACAAAGGAATACCCTCTACAAACATGTGCATTGGGATCAAGATTTGAACTAAAGATGCTGGATCTGCAAGACAGCAGCATTATTCACTGCTCTACTATAAGGCCTTATATACAGAGACATTCATATAACTTAACTGCAGCATTTGGTTATATATTTAGAGCACTCTGAGACTGTCTAACAGAGACTGCATGAAATAGCAAAAAATTGAATTAAATGCACTTAAATTGTGCAACATGCTGGCACTGACTCTGACTTTCAGCCTGGCTAATGCCTTTAAGGAAGTTTTACTTTAACCCTCTCTGCATCAATTTCCATCCACACTGTTTTCCTTCCTCATTCCAAAGCCAAGAATGTAGGCTGATGGACAATTATAAATGTTATATATGAGTCTGACTCCCATATTCAGGGATTTCATTCTGAACCAGTTAACTGTTTGTATAGAGTCTGCACTTAACCCTGTTCTTGTATTATCTCTTTCCTGGTACACTAGATTCCTCCTGGATCTGAGGGATGTGCACGTTGGCTTGTTTTTCATGTTTGAGTCTTGTATCAGATGGAACGTGCGAGAAAGTCCCAAGGGTATCTTGATGTGTTGGTCAGAGTTAACTGCTCTGTATGCAACTCAAAATAGGAGAGATTCGTATGTACTGTATTAATTAATGTCTATCTTTCAAGTGTGTGTGCCATGTTTCCCACATATTTAATCAGTCTGAATTTGATTAAGAATCATTTAAATAAAGTTTGCTTTGTTATCTTCTAAATTTGTATTGGTTCCTATCAGAGGTCAAAACAAAGCCAAGTCTCTAGGTGAGAGGCCATACTGAAAAGCCTCAATGTGCAGTTTCATTAAAAGTGAAATGATGTCTAACAATTATATCTGTTGAAATAGGTGCTCTACAAATCAGCCTTTGAGAAAAATGTCCAAACACACTGCAATTTCTGATGGATGGGTAACATAGGGTAGGTATAGCTAAATCCCTTTTAAAAAGCTTCCTGTGACCCATGAACCCCAATTTTACTTCACTGAGCCACAGACCAACACAATCGTTCGCTGCATTTGCATGTTCTACTAGATTAGTGTAGGCTAAGGATGCATTCTGCCTTCTTGGAGGAAATTTGCTGTGTCAGTAGCTATGTCAATTATCACACATATGTGTCAGAGGGTCATCTTCTGGGCTCATCAGAGGTAAGCACTACCACCCCAGAACACAAGGGGCTGCTGTTGCTGACCATCTTATCTCTTTTTCCACCCACAACTCTGAGAAGACTCCCAAGGAGGGCAGCTGACTCTGCCCCTTCCTGTCAAACCAATACAAGAGCAGGGCGCTCCTGGAAGGAGGCATTTCATTTATGTGCAAGCAACCAGCCAGATGGAGTTCCAACCTGAAGCATGACCACTCTTCAGTGTCTTATCACTTTAGGCCACGGCAGAAACCACTTTTGTTCTTTTTTGCGCCACTGTGCGGCTATTATTTTGGTTAAAATTATTACTTCACTAAATTGGCACCCCAACAAATTCATTTGATCTTGTGTATCCTCTCGGTTGATGACACAATCGAGTGATCCAACATATGTGCTATGCTGATGTGTTCTATGTGCTATGCTGATGATGATGTGCTATGGACCCCCCTCCACCCACAAAAATACAACACCTCACCTAATCCAACTCAAAAAGCAAAACCAAAAAAATTCTACAATGAAATGTAAACTTTTCTCCCAGAAAAAATAATCAAAATCCAATTTCCTGGAAAGAAAATATAAACCAAAAAAGTTAATCAGTACAAAAAAAAATCAAAGAATAAAATAATAGCTACTAACTTCAAAAAAGATGGCTATGTTAAAATAATTTAAAGGGAAAACTACAAAAAAGCAAATACTCAAAATCTGAAATGCCTTAAATAAAGGAACTCAAATTGACATAACATAAACTCTAAATAAGCAATCGAAGAATCAAAATCTATAAACTATATATATAGCTCTGATTTAGCTACAATGATCATTGTCATGTAAAAGTCTATTGTCTTTCTTGCTTCTTTTTTCTTTATAAAATTAAAATTTCTTGCTTCTTTTTCCTATAATATATTGGGATTAATAAAGTATCTATCTATCTATCTATCTATCTATCTATCTATCTATCTATCTATCTATCTATCTATCTATCTATCTATCTATCTATCTATCTATCTATCTATCTATCTATCTATCTATTAAAAGGGTCATTTTATTCCCCTCAATATTAAACTTAATATAGGAAAGTTTATTATCATTAATTACATAGCTTATTAAGCAGTTTTTTTTTAAATCAACAGCTCAGCCCTTGTTCCAGAATTTACAGATATGACATCCTTTACATTACTTTGATAGTAACTTCTCTCACCTGAACAAAAAAGTGTGCTCCATTTTGTAGAAATGAGTCATTACGTATCGCCAGATTCACTTGGAGCTGAGCCTGATATTCAGAAAAGACCACACTGTTTGCCTTTGGACTGTTCAGGACTCCTTCTTTAGCCCTTGCAGGATCCACATCCCCAGGAGGGATGTACAGAGCTGTAAAATGAAGACGCACATCTCCCACGGTGCCATTCTGGCGCACAAAGCTGAGTGAAAGGAATCGCCCAGAAGGATGACTTTGAATTTTCTGCTCTTCTACAGGATGAAACTGGATTAAACCATATACATCATCACTGTCTTGGATGTAAAAAATCATCTGTATGAAACAAAAATTAAGATGTTGTTAAGTATTAGGTTATTAAGGCCAATGTTATCCAAAAGTTCATCCATCCATTATCCAACCCACTATATCCTAACTACAGGGTCACAGGGATCTGCTGGAGCCAATCCCAGCCAACACAGGGTGCAAGGCAGGAAACAAACCCCGGACAGAGCACCAGCCCACCACAGGGCACACACACACACCAAGCACAATTTAGGATCGCCAATGCACCTAACCTGCATGTCTTTGGACTGTGGGAGGAAACCGGAGCACCCAGAGGAAACCCACGCAGACACAGGGAGAACATGCAAACTCCACGCAGGGAGAACCCGGGAAGCGCCACCCATCCAAAAGTCAAAATGTCAAAATGTCTAAATGTATATAATAAAGACTTCTAGAAAAACATATGGACATGTACAAACTCTTACAACACATAACTTTTAAGCAATCTATTTTTGATTTTAAAAGTTTTGTACACGTAGTCTTTATGAAACATTCAAAACTGCTTACAAAAAAAAAACAAGGATCAAAAGCTGCCTTGGATGGAGGTGTCTGCTAAAAAATAATTATGCTAACCTTTGAGCCGCTGTTATTTTTTAAAGTTTTTTATAGAGAGCACTGTTTCAAAATATCTAATTGTGGGCAGCATGGTTGTGCTATAGTAAGTAATGCTACCTCATAGCTACAGGAAACTGGTGTGATGTCCCCAATTTGAGCATTTTACATGGTAGAACTTGTGTATTCTTCTCCTAAAGGTATCTATCTATCTATCTATCTATCTATCTATCTATCTATCTATCTATCTATCTATCTATCTATCTATCTATCTATCTATCTATCTATCTATCTATCTATCTATCTATCTATCTATCTATCTATCTATCTATCTATCTATCTATCTATCTATCTATCTATCTAAAGATTAAATTATTCTAGTTTAATACTTTTCATGCTCATGTTAAATTTTCTGGTACGATTAAGGAAATAATTCTTGACACAATTCTTAACAATCCACCATTTCATCAGTCTTCTAAATTTTTTATCCTGCTTTTCGAATATTGGACCACAATAAGCAATAGCCTATCCATGCAGGTTTTGGCCCTAAAAATGAACCAGAAGTGGATGTGGATCTGACACAAAGATACATTTATTTATTGCCTCTTATGGAGTCAATAAGGAGATGCAACACAACACAGTACACACTTGTTTGGGATGTGGAAGGAAACCAATGAATCCAAAAGGAAGCCAACTAGATACAGCAAGAGTTTGAAAGCTTTATGTTCAAGACTGGGACTCCAAAGCAGAAGAACAGTGAGGCAACACCAGGCAATATATTTTTTTTTTTAAGAAAAGCTACAAATGCCAGGCCATGTATACAACACTGTATCTTCTTGGCCATCATTAACATTGAAGCATAGGACAATACAATAAAAGATAAATATCCAAATGTTGCAAACATCCATAAAATATATAAAATGCTGTGAAAATATATTTGCTCCCTTCCTGATTTCCTCTTGTTTTTCCTGTTCATAACACTTAAGCTATTCACCAAAGCTGTATCGCCCACGTAAAAAAGTAATTGACTCTTTACTCACTCAATCAACCAAGGAACCAAATTTAAATGATAATGTGTTAAATTAGACAAGACTCACTCAGGTTTGATTTCTGCTTGCCTTAATGAATCTAAACATAAATTAAATAGAACCTTTGCAACAATGTGAACTTCACTAAAAGGTCTCAACAAGCAGCATGATCATTCCTCAGTCAAAGGAAATTCCAGAAGACCTGAGAATTAAAGTTACTGAAATATATCAGTAGTGCAAGGGTTAGGAAAGCAAATCTATAAAACCCTGAAACTCCGTGAATCACATAACAGCCATCATCTTCAAATGGAGAAAACTTGGAACAGTGGTAAATATGGCCAGCCTAGCAAAATTGCTCCAAGAGTGCATAGAAAACTATACTGGGAAGTCAGAAGAACCCAGAGGAACATCTAAGGAAATACAGGCCCCTGTCAACACAGTTAATATCAGTGTTGGTATCCATAGGAGAGTTGCAAGGTGAAAACCACTGCTAAACAAGATGAAATATAAACTCGTTTAACATTTGCCAAAAAACACCTTGATTACCCCCAAAATTAGTTGAAAAGGGACTGTTTTGGAAGATATTTGACCAATTACATCTGATGTAAAGCTAACATAGTTTTCCTCAATAAGAAGATCATGCCCACAGTCAAATATGGTGGTGTGGGGATGATTTGCTGCATCATGCCCAGGGCGATTTATCATAATTGAGGGAAGCATAAATCTAGCTCTCTACCAGAAAGTACTAAAGAAAAATGTCCTGTCATCAGTCTGTAATCTGAAGCTCAAACGCAAGTGGGTTATGCAGCAGGATAATGATCCAAAGCACAAGAACAACCCCACCTCTGAATGTCTGAAAATAAGGCTTTGGAGTGGCCTTGGCAAAGTCTTGACTTGAATCCCATTTAGATGTTGCGGTGGAACATTAAATGGGCAGTCCATAGTCAAAAACCCTCCAATGGGCTAAATTTATCCACAGCAATGCTCAAGACTAATTTCCAGTTACCAGAAGTGTTTGATTGCAGTTGTTGCTGCTAAAGATGGGACAGCAAAGTATTACATTTAGGGAGAAAAGTACTTGTTCACATGTGGAATATAGGTGTTCTATCTATCTATCTATCTATCTATCTATCTATCTATCTATCTATCTATCTATCTATCTATCTATCTATCTATCTATCTATCTATCTATCTATCTATCTATCTAGTATAAGAGCTGGAAGGCTTCCAAACTTACTTGAGAACATAAACATGGCAGATCATCCTTAAGATAACTTAGAAAAAGTTATATAAAGCATGCAGTGGATTATACAGTATATGCATCTGTGGTGCCTGTGCAACTTTTTTGCGAGTTAGTATGGAGCATCTTCAAGATTGGAGGCAGATTAGGAGACAGAGGGTATATGTACAGTTTGGTAGAGAAAGCCCTCTGAAAATAGAATAACCCCTAAAGATGTCATGTTGTGTTGGGCATCAAAGTTCTGGTAGAAGAAAGAAGTCTAATTACAAATACACAAAGTCTTAATAGTGACAGCATCAGGCCAAATTAAGAATAATCTAACATCTCTTTCTGGATTTCTCTCAATTTCCATACAGGAACTGGCCCACTTCTTAGAATAAGAGGGTGACAAATAAGAACTGGGTGATGGCATTGCCCAGTGATTAGCATTAAATTCGATTAGACTCAGCACTGGAACTGGTGACTTAATCTGTTTTCCCATGGCCATAACCATCTGTGTCATAATACTCCACTGCTGTGGACCCAGGAAAAATATATTCCCAAAAATCACTAATAGCAAACTCAACATTGTTTTGTTTATTTACAAAATAATGGAAGTTCTAAAACTGAAAGAAATACAGCAACTAAACAAAAAACAGCAATCTGACTCAACAGGAAGGAGTACTGAAGAGAGACCTCATAATTAAATATAGTTTCCTCCACTCTTCTGAAATGATACTTTAATGCAGACAAAATACATTTTCAAATCAGTGGAGTAATGCTGCCAAAACTTTCTTCTCTGTGGCAGACATCCATACCAGTTAACATAATTTATTTTCCACATTGAATTATGGCCTAGTGCACTATGTAATTAATGGAAAAGTTTGTTTTTTCTTGTTATAATATACCACATACAGAACAATTAATCGAACATTTAAAAAAATTGTGTCCCATGGATTTTTGTACCAGAGTAAAATAATGTTACTGAATTGATGACATTTGTTTATAAAGCCCAACTACACACAATCCATGTCTTACACAGTTAAGAAACAGACAGATTTTTGAATGTTGTTTAGGATAAATAAGATAATTAACAACCTTGCTAACACAATCCAGTCACTCGGCAGTGCTCGCTGTGACTTGATCCAATACTGTATGTAATTTTGTACACAAGTTTTTCAAAAACAATAAATACCTAAGGATGAACAGTGGCTACTAGATTTTAATTTCCTGAAATACTATTGAATGAAAATTGTCCCTAGTGTGTGCTTGGTGTGTGTGTGTGTGTGTGCCCTGCGGTGGGCTGGCACCCTGCCCGGGATTTGTTCCTGCCTTGTGCCTTGTGTTGGCCGGGATTGGCTCCGGCGGACCCCCGTGACCCTGTGTTAGGATATAGCGGGTTGGATAATGACTGACTGACTGACAGACTAGTAGATGAACAATTTTGTTATATTTATTACAAACAAAAACTAGTATAATTTACAACATTAGAACTATTTTGACAAGACCATGTAATTCACCCAACAAAATTGGCAATCCTGTTCAGCTAATTTCTCCAAAATAACATCAAGTCATGTATCAAAGTCCCTAACGTCCTCCCTACCATACTATTTGGTAACTTAATCCACCTGTTTATGGCTCTTTACAGTACAAAACAACTAATAGTTGCACAGAATTTCCCCTCAACAAGCTTCAATCTGTATCACCATGCTCCTGTATAAGAACCCATTTTAAAATGACAACCAGGATCCACGCTACTAATTCCCTTAATAAACTTACACAGTTTAGTCACCTCTTAATTTCAATTTGTTTAAAATGAAAAGATCCAACTCCTTCAGTCTTTCCTCATAGCTCATACCTATCAGTTCTGGTATCAGTTTAGCTGCTTTTCTCTGAACTTTTTCTAGCAATGCCAGTGCTTTAAATGGGTTGGTACTCATCGATACTCCATAATGGCACGTCAAGATTTTGCTGTTCAAACACTAAGCTATCTCCTTTAAGTTGTATTGAGGGGGCCATGCCCCATTTGGGTCTCATACCTAAAATCTCTCACTTCTCCTAGCGTACGTATGTCCAAGTAGGACAAGTTCATCTACCAAAACTTTCTCTATCTCCTAGCTTATATATTTACAAAGGGGACCCACTCCACCATAGCTGAAGAAGCTGAAAAACCTGGAGCTTTCCACTTAACTGAGCACAGCTACTGTATGTCTTATTTGTAATATGGACCATAACTGCATTGTACTCCAGATAAGTTCTCATGATCGCATTATATAGCTTAAATTATGTGTGAATAACACCTGTTATGCAAAAGCAAAATTAAACTGCTACATTTTTTGAGGATTCATACTAGGTGAGGTGTCATATTAATATGTCATGATTGATTATCACAACTGCCACACAGCTCCAGAGCCCAATGTTTTAATGGAGGTCCTTTGTGCAGTTTATACATTCTCCCAATGTCTATGTGAGGTTTTCTCTAGTTACTCCGTTTTCCTCATATATGTGAAGATTTTGATGACTGGCAGCTAAATTGACCAGATATGAGAGAACTTGAGTGAATGAGTCCTGCAATGGCCTAACATCAGAGCTGATCCTTCATTGTGTCCATTGGTACTGGAATAGGCTACATTCCAAACATTTATTCTAGTAAGTGCGGTCGGAAAATGAGTAATAAATAACTAATCGAAATGCAATAGTTACACACACATACACTCATAATGAGTCAATGTATAGTCACCAATTAGCCTAACAAGAATGCATTTGGTTTGTTAAAAGCAACCCTCTTCTCTAGAAAAAATGCATAAGGAGAACATGCAATCTCCACACAAGCAGGGACCCAGCTGGGAATTGTGCTTAAGGGTGAGATTTATAAAGCTTGCATATGTAACGTTTCATGCAAAGGATGAGATTTATAAAAACAAACATAATGGGAGAACTTGTGTATCTACAGCAGTTCTGACCCATCCATACAAAACATTTCAGAGAAACTGGGAAATGATGACACCCTTTATCAATTAGGGAAATGCAGCCAAATCGACACATGCGCATATTAATTCATATAACCAAGCCTTTATTACAAGGTGAACTAACACAAGAAAAATATTAAACCTTAAAGTGATGAATATGAAACTCTATTTTAGTTCTGTTTTAAGAGGGCCAATTGTGCATATTTGCTCTGAAGAACTTTTTTGTTTGTTTGACAGTTTCTATACAGTTGGCTACCTGTTGTCACTGGCCAATAGGTCAGTAAAATCTCAGCTAAGCTTCACTCCATCATGCCCTCTTTACTGGAAGCTGTTAACTGACCAACGAGGCAGTTTTCGTATAGTGTGGGTGCAAATAAATAAACCTGACATATTTTTGCCAACATAAAAAGGCTGTTTGCATCAGCGTTCAGTTTTCCTAACATTATGAGAGCACTTTATTGCACTCACATTTCAATAAAGGCACCTATCAAGAATAAAGCTGATTTTATTAAACACAAGTAAGCCCGTGATTCGCTAGCGAATCGGAAATCCAAGAATGGCAATCAGTTTCTGCATGATGAAATATCATGGAGGGTATATGCGGTGGTGTGGGCGGTCGTGTCCGGGCGGCTGTACAACCTGGCATGCACGCTTCACGTCAGGTTTAGTTCACAGGTTGTAGGCATGGTAAAGTTTCCATTTAATTCAATAACATGTATCCATACGGGCTCGTTTACAGGTCATAGCCATACGGGCCCGTGTATTACTAATCGCTGAGCTCCCTCCATTTGGATACGTGCCTCCTTTGCCTGTGCTGTGTCAAAAGCGAGTTGTGGGCACGCTCGTTCATTGTCCGGGCGACTTTCCAACCTGGCGTGCACGCGTCACCTCAGGTTTAGTTCACAGGTCTTAGGCATGGTAAAGTTTCCATTTAATTGAATAACCCTATTTGAACTAAAGCGGTTTCTTTGTGTGGGCGCCTTCGTTCATTAAGTCTAGTTTACAGGTGGTGTTGTGTCTCTTCTTTGTTGTTATGTGGCTGTGTCGTTAGGTAGAAGTCGTTTACTGTTAGGAAGCATACTCCAACCTATACACACTGAGTGGTGGCACAGTGGATTATTCGTTTTGGATCTGTGCCTCTCTTGCATGTGGTGTTTCAGAAACGCACTGTAGGCGCCTTTGAGCTCTGTGGGTCATCGTGGGTGTGCCAATTAACCGTTATTTAAGTGGATTAGAGCAAGTGTTGTTCACAGGTTGTGTTGTTTGGGTGCCATGTACTGACTCTGGGAAGCCGCTGCGTTTTGGGAAGCCGCTGCGTTTTGACTCTGGGGCAGGCGCCACAGCGCATTACATTGTGTTATTTGGGCACCACCTAGTGACTCTGGGAAGCCGCCACATTTTGGGAAGTTGCTGCGTTTGACTCTGGGGCGGGCGCCACCTTGTTTTGGGACGCCGCTGCGTTTGACTCTGGATTCTGGGGCGGGCGACAAACTGAATGACCGTTATGTGATCTACATTACTGGCACAGTGGATTAGAGCAAGTCTAGTTTACAGGTGGCGGGCTTGTTGCAGTGCGGCAGCGTGTGTGACATCCGGTGTACAACCTTCTCGTTTCTGTGGCTGTGTCGTTAGCTATGGGCGGGCTCGTTGCAGTGCGGCAGTGTGTGTGCGCTTCGATGCACCCTGCGTCCATAACCTTCGGTTAGTAATATGGATGAGCTGTGATATGCCATTAACACAGAAGTCATTTGTGTTGCCAAGATGAGACTGACATAGTGACTCAGCGGTCTGGGTCAATGTATGATGCATTTATGTTGAAGCAGAATAGCTTTTGCAGACAGACATTGTGATGACACTGTATGTTTCAGCTGGCTTGTTGGTAAGGTAACTGGCTGAACTCTCAGTTTTTTAAATGGCATTTACTATTCACTGTAACAGTAATTATGTTACTACATGTGCCAAGTGATAGTGTGTACCCTCTTAGATGCTGGCCTGTTACATCTTTCACTGCCCCCCAGAATGAAGAAGAAAGGTGCTCCTGAATGAGAGGGGATGCTGTCGATAGTTGACTTGTCTCTTTCCTCCACAGCTCCAAGAAGATGCCCTATGATGGCAAATAACCCGAACACAGTTCCCAGAGAAAGCCACGTCCCTTTCCAGTCAGAGTCTTATAAAAGCTGACATCCCCAAAAGGCAGCATCGTATTCAGGCCCAAACCTTCCAGAGGATGAAGCTTCCAACATGCTTAAAATGAGCACTGTTAATAGAAGCATTGCGAGATGGCCACTGAGGGCCTCCTTTGTTTTGATTCTAGGTTAAACAATGCCATCATGCCCTTGTTTTTTCCATCCATCCATCCAGCTATATCCTAACTACAGGGTCACGGGGGTCTGCTGGAGCCAATCCCAGCCAACACAGGGTGCAAGGCAGGAAACAAACCCCAGGCAGGGCGCCAACCCAACACAGGGTACACACACTAGGGCCAATTTAGAATCGCCAATGCACCTAACCTGCATGTCTTTGGACTGGGAAACCGGAGTACCCGGAGGAAACCCACGCAGACACGAGGAGAACATGCAAACTCCACGTAGGGAGGACCCGGGAAGCGAACCTCACTGCGAGGCAGCAGCACTACCCACTGTGCCGCCCCCTTGTCTTTATGTGTTGCAAAATTAAACAGGGTGGCCCAGGACTTTTCCAATTTACTTGAGCAATTACATTGATTGGCATAGTCCATATGTAGTTGTTTCAGACATTTCATGTAACCCCATTTACAAGATGATTGTGATTTATAATGGGTATATTGCATAGAAATGTGGTAATGTGTTTTAAAAATCTTTTTTTTTTTTTTGCTGTAAACATTTTTTGGTATACACGTATTTTCACGCTTTTATTCACACATATTTTTTAAATGAGATAACAGGTGCTAGAAATAATGACACTACAGTTCTGATCATTGCATCAACCTGCTTCCAGTATAAAAATCAATGTAACATATCCAAAAATTAATGTGTAAGATCCACAACAGAAGTGCTCACAATAGTGGAAGAAATATTGCAAGAATAATCCAAGCGGTGGGGAGAAACAATCGCTGAAGCAACTTTAGAAAAGATGAGTGTACAGAACAGCAATAATGAAATATACTGTATGTGTGAGAATAGTCATAATTTTTGTATTACATGGGACAACACAACACATCAGTAATGGATCATCTTTAAAACTGCACTGTACGTGTATAGAATGGTAATGCAATGATTATCATGTATGCCATCTTTTACGGATTGGGCTGAAACCCTAGCCTTTATTCTGTTCAGTTTTGGTGGTGTCTTTTCAATAGCAGAAATCAGAGTCTACCTGACAAACAAAGGACTAATTTGATTTTATCACGTAGCTTGTTGCAAATAGCTAATTTTACCATTTTATAATATACTACCAGGAGCATCAGCGTTTGAGTATTTTTGAAACAAAGTGTTTTTAACACCAATCAGTTAACAAAAATCAGTACAGATGACATATTCTTACCTCCATTGGATCATCTACTTTTGCTCCACCATTTACTGTTGTAGGCAAGAGCCTGAACAGGTAGGCCTCTGCTTCCTCTGGTAGGTCATCTCTCTTAATAATGAGCAGAGGAGAAGCTGACATCTGACCTTCAGAGAACTGCAGAATACCAGAGACTGGGGTTAAATCCGTACTCACAGGAGAGACGTCACTGCTGTTGCGAGTTATGGTCCAGTTCACAGAAACATTTCCATACGTTCCTCCATTCCTTGTTATATTAATTCCCTCAAACCTAAAGCAGCACAGCATGTAAAATTATGTGAGTTATAGAATTAATAAAACAAACAACTATTTGCTTAATAATTTTAAATGTTATAGGATACCTAGCCGTCATCTATTTTTTTTTTCAAAATGCTGTGCAATTTTTTTCATCTATGCATTTACCAAATTCATCTATGCAGTTTTAAGTCTTTCCCATCATCAGAGTGCACAAGGCAGGAAGAAATCTTAGATGAAATGGTAGTTAATCAAAGGACATGCACACTCACACTGACCAGTTTTGGGAGTCTCCAGTTAAACTAACATGTATACTTGGGTGAAAGCATCAGTATCAATACTCACATGACCACAGAGAGAACATGCAAATTTCACATAGGCAATGATATGAGAAGCAGAGCTTAGATCTCTAGATCTGGCAATCATTAACCTTAACCAGTGTGCTGATTAAATTAGTGTTTTTCATCATGTTAAATGCACTTTATCACACGACTGGTAAAAGTAAAAAAAAAAGAAAGAGAAATACTTATTTTTCTTTGGCTGAAATATATTATTTAATGAAGAATAGTTTGACTATCCTGCCAAGTGAAAATGTGTCACAGATTCAGCCTGTACTATTTTACCATAAATGTCTTATCTCTCTAATTTTCAATGTGCTTAAAAAAAGTAATTTGAGTTTTTAATCAGGAAATTAAAGTTGGCAATGATTCTTCCAGACTCAGAAACTAAAATTAGAAAATAAATGTAAGGAACAGCAAACAATAAATCACATGGAAAGTAGTTAGGAAGTCTGAAGGAGCTCATGTCAAATAAAAACGACATCACTCTATAAGCTGTGGTACAATAAATGACTCTTATGAATTTTCACTTTCCTCAAATGTTCCTAAATGGAAACTGTCTATAAATTAAAAACTCTCTGACATATTATTAGCAACACAGGAAAATGACAAGAAGCAGACAAATGAAAAGGAAAATAAATGGGCAGCTATAAATAAACTTGAAACTAATAGCTAATTATTTCCATACTTTCTGTTTTATGATAATAAGGACAAATAAATTTACTTTTTTATTTTTTACTAAGTTTTGCTCATTATGATTTAAGGAGTGGGGAACACAGGGTGGATTTCATGCATACATTGCCACCTCATTGTGCTTGTGGTAAAATTTGATTCCAGGCTGTTTCCCCGACTGTGTACAGTACCCATGTGTCAGTAGGTGCGTTTCCTTAGACGATCCTGATTTCCTTCTATATGAAAATAAACAGCTTGACTAGCAGCTTGGTTGAGTACATTGTAGATGCACCTATTGCTCCAACTAAATTTAACTACATGAATTAAAAAAATGGACGGATATCTTAAGTAGACTTGGTTCTAGAAATAAGTGTCCATTCTCTGGGGATTTCTATAAAGCAATTTTTTAAAAAAGCATCACAAAGTTACTACAAATATATGTCTAAGTGCCATTTTGGATTATAGAGGAACAGTAAGTGGATTACACCAACCAATATCTGTGTATATACTATGTATATGAAGATGTACAGGTAAAAATGTGTCACAAGTGTACCAAAATAATTAATATAGCACATTTAGCCAAAAGTAATTAGTAAGAAAGGCTAATAGTTGTTAACCAGAAACTTAAGTCTAAAGCAAAGATGAGTGGAACAAACAGTAGAACTTAAACTAACTGGGAATTTCCCCTGATGGCTTCATTGTGTGTTTGCGTGTTTATTTGTTTTAATCATGTGCAACACTCAGAAGCAAAAACTCTGCACCACTATATTTTTAGGTCAGGAAAATGGCATAGCAGCCAGCAAGAACTTGGCCATTGCTATGCCAAAGTAAACACATCAAGGTGGTGAACACCTATCAACAAAATACAAAATGATGCCATAAAGTTAAAATAATCAAAAAAATTAAGAAAACATAAATCATAATTCCAAAAATGCAAACAAACAACCTCAGGACACCCACAACACAGACTCATGACATCTTTATCCTTCTGCATTCACTTCTTTCATAATTTTACATTTCAAACTTGTCTTTAATTAGCTCTAAATGACATATTGGATTTAGTAATACAGAATCCATTTTGCCATTTCCGATCCTTATTTTGTGAAAGTCCACACACTGACGAGTCGTTATGTACAGCTACACCCAATCCAATGTCACAGATTACCTAGTTTTGCTAAATCTTTTAACAGCACAAGAGCTCAGGGAAGCAACATCAAGTATGACAGAAACCAATCCTGGACAAAGTACCAGCTCATCACATGGTACACTCACCCCCATTTTCTTCCTATAAAGTGTATAAAGAAGTGCTTGAATTAGTTAAGACTACCTCAGTCATATCATAAGAACAGAAAAAAAAATTACACTGAAAGATACACAGCATGTGAGTGAAGTAGCTGAAGTATGGAAGGAGCAAACCTTGCCTACTTGTCATACCTCCTCACATTGCAGTTAGTGAGACGGAAAGAGCGTACAACAGAAGTGTATTTTCTTCTTTCTCATATCACCAGAAGTATGGGAGGACATAGTGGTATGAGCGGGTACTGGAGAAGTGGACCTCACTTCTCATGTCTCTGTGTGAGCATAGTAACAGTTTCATTTTCCCTCACCACTAATCCATGATGAGTGAGACAGAGGAAAGTGTAGAAAGGGCACATCTTGATTTTCCTTCCAACAGGAAGGGAAACATAGAAAGCATTCTACTGCCAGCCCCATCAATTTTAATTTTCCATTACTTTCAATCTTCATATTCAGCCAACAGTCCATTTAAAGCTGAATTGGTGTTAAGTTTATTACGCATCAACTGATGTTCTGCTATGCACTCCACTTCAAAGATTCCAGCCACAACAAAGAAGTCTCTTTGTTTTTTCAAGACAAGAATAACTGTTATTAATTTATTCATTATAATTATTACAGAGCACCATATTGTATAACCATTGATTTATACATTAAAATGTTATATTAAGGGGAAGATTACCAGTGCTTTGTGGAATACTTTCTAGTAGATTTTATTTAAGAAAAATCTCTGTTATACAATACTTGTTTTGCGATAACTCACATATTTGTGGTCCATATTAATGTTGTATAGTTAGGCTAGGTATTCGCAATTTTTTCAGGCTCCATCAATACTAACACATTTTGATATTAGTCTATATTTTCATTTTTTCGTCCACAGTACCCTGGCATTTTCAACTCCAGACTTTTGAAAACGCACCCATGCCATATACTTCTGAAGATGCAGCCACAGTGTTGCAATATGAATGAGAGAAACCACCGTTTTTCAAAAACACACACTCAAATCATGTTCCTATTTATTTGTGCATATTATTTAGCTTTTCCCAGATTTAATCCAGCTCATTCTCTGATTTGTCAACCTTCATAAAAGAAAAACTTATTCCAACATACTGGATATAGAACAGTTGCTTTCCATGTTACTTGTATTGTCACCTGTATGCATCAAAATTACATTTTTTACAGTTTAAATGTTGTATACATTATATACATCCATTCATTTTCCAACCCACTGAATCCAAACACAGGGTCACGGGGGTCTGCTGGAGCCAATCCCAGCCAACACAGGGCACAAAGCAATCCTGGGCAGGGTGCCAACCCACCGCAGGACACACACAAACACACCAAGCACACACTAGGGCCAATTTAGAATCGCCAATCCACCTAACCTGCATGTCTTTGGACTGTGGGAGGAAACCGGAGCCCCCGGAGGAAACCCACATAGACACAGGGAGAACATGCAAACTCCATGCAGGGACGACCCGGGAATCGAACCCAGGTCCCCAGATCTCCCAACTGCGAGGCAGCAGCGCTACCCACTGCGCCACCGTGCCGCCTACATTATATACATGCTGTATACAAATAATTTATCAGATGCTACAGTTTTGCGATATTCCCATGTTTGTGGTTTTATTACCATTTTTAGGATTTTTCAGTCGATACGTGAATGCCCAGTGTAGGCGGACGTCTACGTCATATGCTTTTTGGGTCATGATGGTGTGGACAAAGATACTTTTGTAAATGCTGTGAAAACACTAGTATGGACATGAAAATACCTTCAAATTGAAGTCTGCATTGTGCACTTTAATCACATACGAATTGTCTGATTAGCAATTTTAAACTGTGGACAAGAGAGGTAAATTGTGTCTTTGTCCCAAACATTATGGATGGCACTGAATATAGGCCTTAGTATGTCATTCTCTTTGTCCTTGCTTCCATTTTTTTCACAGTACTAAACAAATTTATTTCAGCTATTATATAAACAGAGGATATATGCTAAGGCAAAAAATGGTATCTGGGAATTGTGCTTTTCTTTTTTTTCCAGGAAAAAATGTCAGGCTTCTAATTTCAAAAACCAAAGGTTGTGTCCTTACCTCATAAGTAGGTCTTCATTGAAAATCACTTTCTGACCCAACAATCCACTGTTAATAGACAAAACTCCATATGGTTCATCATTTGGTTCAATTAAAATCTGAATCTGGCTTGGATTCTGTAACACTGCATCTCCAGTTACATTCTTTAAATGAAGAATAAATGATTCACCAATCTCTGGTTTTTCATCATTAATAATCCTAAATTTTAGGTCTGCCACATAGATACGAGGACGAAAGATAATACGTGTCTGATTCTGCTGTAAATCTTCAAAGTCAATCCCAGGACAGGCACCAGCAAATTCAATGGTATAATCAATGGAGACCTCCTCTGAGTCTGATCCAATCAATCTACCCAATTCATCTCTCCCACGGGTCACTTGAATGGTAATGTTGCCTGCTGTTTCCTGTACAGCTAAGAATGACTGGGAAAATTTTATAGGACTATCATTCTTGTTAATTTTGATTTGTATTGAGCTTTGAATGATGTTGATTTCAGCTCCACCCTCCACATCTGTTAGCTGGATTGTAAATATCTCATCATCTTCTGGAACCTGAAATATTTAAAAATAAGAACATTAAAAACTAGTAAATAAAAAACTGAACATAAACAAAATGCATTTATGATGAAATTTCCTTAGACATTTTTTAGCCATGTGCTTTGTTGAACCACTCAAAATCAATACAAAGATCAAGACATCTGTGTTGACATTTAATTGATTTTTCAGGACAAACACAAGCAAGTACATATTGACTCCTAAAACTGCTTAAATAAAAAAGCATGACAGGTACAGTATTAGTGTTCTTGAGTTAAGTGATTTGGACTTATAGTTAGAATGCCCCTTTGTGCTTCTCATGGGAGATGTACAAGGGACATATCCACAACACACACTGGGGGGTTATATCTCTCAGTTATCTGAGAAAGTCTGGAAATTCCTCTGTAGCGTAGTCAAACCCATTCAGTGTGCTTCTACTAAGACCCTCATAAGGATGAGTGGAGTGAAAATGATGATGCTAAAATGATGAATGATAGTGACCTGCAGCTGCAAAAAAATTTATAATACTGGCCATGGACAATATTTTTACTTGTTTAAGCTTAATAAGGAGGATAGCTTGCAAATGTTTATTCATAAAATATATATATTTTCAGTACTTTTATTTGCCTGGCTATAAGCATGTTTCCTTGGACTGCTCTAACAGCAATATTTTGTATTATTCTTGTGTTTGTATCAGACTGATATAATTATATCCTTAGCAGTCTCTTCTAGACATGCATCAAGTTTCCTATGATAATCTTTTTTGTTGATCACAATGCAGGTTTCAGCTGCTTTAGAGTCAACAGTTTCGGAGAGGGTAGGCTTATGGCTTCACATGTACATGGGGTATCTGTTTCAAGACAGTAGACGCACCATGCTAGGAGGAGTGCATTTACGGAGGAAAATTATGGACAAAATTAAATAAATAAATCTGCAAATAAAAAAAGTACTGTGAAATGTGACAATAAATAATATAAAATGAGAGTATAAATAATTAAATGGTTCACAAAATACATTTTTTGTTGCTTACTTCTTTATTCATTCATTTATTTATTTCACTAACATCATACACAAAATGAAATAAGCCCTGAAATGAAAGCTGTCATTTTCATTTGTCAAAGTTGAGAGGCTGGGCTCTAGAGAGATTGGTGAATCATTAGGAGAATGGACGTATGTGCTTTGCTTGACTTAGAAATCCTGTGGCTCGTGTGCATGCTCAAAGTTGTGACTGTGCATGTATGATAGAAGTGGAAGAAAAAGTTGCAGAGAATTACTATGTGAAGTAGCAACTTTAATTCAAGAAACTCCAAATTCATCATTGAGAGTTTGCCTCTGTTGGCGATTCTAAATTGGCCTTAGTGTGTGCTTGGTGTGTGGGTGTGTTTGTGTGTGTCCTGCGGTGGGTTGGCACCCTGCCCAGGATTGTTTCCTGCCTTGTGCCCTGTGTTGGCTGGGATTGGCTCCAGCAGACCCCCGTGACCCTGTGTTCGGATTCAGCGGGTTGGAAAATGGATGGATGGATGGAGTTTGCCTCTGAAGTGTCTGCTGTAAATGTGGCACTTGATAGCTGAAGACTGACATCCAGTCTACCAACAATCCACCAATCAAAAAGTGGTACTTGCTAGAACATGCCCTCTCAACTTTGATAAGTGAAAGTGACAGCTTTCGCTTCACAACTTGATTCATGTTGCAAGTGGTGTGGCTGAAATACATAAATTAAGAAATAATTAACTCTTTGAGGGCTGAATATTTTTTCCAAAAAACAGTTTCTGAAAAGCAATCGTTTCACACAGAAATCAACATAAAAAGTCTGTTGCCGCATGCTGTGGCTGCCAGTTTGACAAGAATGTGTGGCAGGCTTGCTGCCAGGCTGTCTTTGCATGGCTGGGGCATGGTCACAGTGCATTGCAATCTGGTTTCTACCTCTTATCATTGTTAAGTGGCAGTCCTCCCAGGCAAACATTGTCAGTACAACGATTACCTGGGGACCAGTCAGGTGAAGCTGGAACCTCAGATTCGTTTTCGATCACTAGTTTCAAAATTTTAGTTCAGCAAGTCATAGTCCAGTTCAGAGATAATAGGCAGAATGTCGTCCACGGAGCATTTTGCTTTACGCATTCACTTTGATCTCTCGTTAGATGTCAGTGCCATTTTTGCTGTTGTTTGCGCCTTGTTATTCACACGAGCGCAGGAAATCTCGGTCAAACCAATGAATCTAACTTTCCTTCTAGCAATGAGAGTCCAACTAAAACATAACGGTTGGTTTTGTCACAGTCTACAGTAAATTAACATCGTCAACTCCTCCTTTTGACAAAAGTTGACATCAGCCCTGAAAGAGTTAAATAAATGCACAAAGAAATGAGAAACTAAAATATATTCCATAATACATTTAATTATTTATGCTCACATTTCACATTGTTATTGTATTTATTTATTGTCACATTTCACAGAATTTTTATTTATTTGCATATCATTTATTTGTTTAATTTTGTCCAAAATATTCCACCATAAGTATTATGTGCACAGCTATATAAACAAATATAAACCAGCCACATGCTTTAACACATTCAGCTTGTATAAGATTTCATTAATAATAATAATAATAATAATAATAATAATAATAATAATAATAATAATAATAATCATTTATACCAGCAAAGCATAACAGGCTTATTAATAAAAATGTAACCATATGAATTCTGTAAAAAAAAATGGACCAGATTCTGTGTGATCAGCATTTCCAAAGTATTTCTCTTTTTTTTTAATTTCAAATCATAATTATTAGGCCACATTCAGAGTGTTACCTGGTCATCCTTTACTTGCAACACAAATTCCACTTTTGCTCTTCCAGGGGGCAGTGTAATATTTCCCTTGGATGGAGTAAAGTCCTCCTCTGCTGGATTTGGGCCTCCAGTTATCTGTTAGAGCAAATTAAATGCAGGTAACTTAGTTATTTCCTTTATATACACAAAAGTATGCATAAAATATTAAAAATAATACTCTTTTGTTTAAAACTTATATTATTAATTATATGATTTATGGTTTCTTTAAAAATGAACTAGGGTGACTTGGTGGATAGTGCTGCTGTCACACAGCTTGAAAGACCCAGGTTAGATTGCTGGCTTGGTTACTGCCTGTGTGGGTTTTGCACATTCTCTCTGTGTGCACCATGGTACTTCTCCATCTAAGTTCGTTCATTCCCACGTCTCCAAAGCTGGGAACATTTTGTTAATTTTCAAATTTTAATTAACCCAATGTGTGAGCGTCCTGTGCTAGTCTTGCATCTATTCCAGACTTAGTTCTGCACCTACTGATGTCGTTAAAGGCTTTTGATTTTTTTCATTCACTAAAACAAAATAATGGATTTGGAAACGGGAGAGAAATATTTCAAATAAACCTCTTGGGAAATTCCAAAATAATTTTGCATTTGACTTTTCCTTAAATTATACACACAATAACAGCTGAGGTGATGTTTTTGGTTAGGGATTTCAAAATGTATACTTAATATTTATAATGCTCCAACTTTTAGCACACAAAAAATTACTTATTAAATGTATCTGGCTATTTTACTTTGTTCATTTGGACAAAGTTTTTAAGTGGGAGAAATATTTTGAGACTTATCCAAGTCTCTTCCTCAGTCTCAATTGACTGCAGGTTTCCCCAACCTTATAAACAGTACCTTTGCTTAATCACAGAGACTAGCACCATTGACAAAGGGCCAGTTGATCAGTGATATGCAAATTGTCCACTGATTAGTAGACGTGTGAACCATTCATAGAGGGTTGAGGAATGGCTGCAATCACAGCATTGTAAGATGGCGACAGATGTACCCTTAGGCCCCCTCCTCTGTTCAGAGATGGTCGTTCCTTTTTCACGTAAATGGCCTCCTTGATTCCTCTCTCAAACCAGCGCTCCTCCCTGTCCAGGATGTGCACCTCTTCATCTTTAAAGGAGTGACCACTATCCTGTAGATGTAAATAGACTGCGGAGTCCTGGCCTGACAAGGAAGCTCTTCTGTTTTGTGACATGCGCTTAGCCAGTGGCTGCTTGGTTTCCCCGATGTACAATTCACGGCACTCCTCCTGGCACTTAACTGCGTAAACTATGTTACTCTGTTTGTGCCGTGGGACCCGATCCTTGGGATGGACCAATCTTTGGCGTAGCGTGTTTTGGGGTTTGAAAGCCACTGAGACCTGGTGTTTCGAGAAAATGCGCCTCAGCTGTTCCGATACTCCTGATACATACGGGATCACTAAGGGTTTTCGCTTAGGCAGTGGATGTCCTTCCTCTCTCATGAATCGCTTGGAGCGTTCTTTAGGTGTCCTCCCTGCTTTGACAAAGGACCAGCTGGGATATCCACATTTACTCAGGGCCTTTTTGACGTGGTGTTCTTCTGCTTCCCTGGCCTCTGAGTCTGTGGGAATGGTGTTAGCTCTGTGTTGTAGAGTCCTAATGACACCTAGTTTGTGCTCTAGTGGATGGTGAGAGTCAAACCTTAGATACTGGACCATATGTGTGGGTTTACGGTACACATCCACTTTCAAATGTCTCCCGTTGACGATGGAAATTTCACAGTCTAAGAAGGCTAGCTTGTTATTTTTCCTATCCTCTCTGGTGAACTTGATGTGTTTGTCCACCCCGTTGATGTGGTCTGTGAATTGTGGTACCTCCTGAGATCTGATTTTCACCCAGGTGTCATCCACATATCTGAACCAATGGCTCGGTGGTGTTCCAGGATAGGATGATAGAGCCCTCTTTTCCACTTCTTCCATATATAGATTGGCTACTATAGGTGAAACAGGGGAACCCATGGCACACCCGTGCTTCTGCCTGTAGTACTGGCTTTTGTATATGAAATATGTTGATTGAAGACACAGTTCCAAAAGCAGGCACACTTGGTCTGCGTTGAGAGAGGTTCTTTTACTGAGAGTGGGGTCATTCTGTAATCTCTTACATACTACCTCCACTGCTTCAGTCACTGGAACACAAGTGAATAGAGATGTAACATCAAATGAGACCAAGGTTTCTTCTGCCTCCATAATGACCTCTCTCACTTTCTCCACGAAATCCAAAGTGTTCTGAATGTGGTGTTTTGAGCTGCCTACCACCGGGTTAAGAACAGTGGCCAGGAACTTTGAGATGTTATACGTGACTGAATTGATCATGCAGACAATGGGTCTTAAAGGAGCACCCTGTTTGTGTATTTTTGGTAGACCATACAGACTTGGTGTAGATTCCCCTGGGTATAATCTGTGGTATGTGGTCCGGTCCATAGCATTGTCCTGAACTAACTGCTTAAGACAATCTATCACCTTTTTCTTGTAACCACTACCTGGATCTCGCTTTAAGGGCTCATAAGTATTTTTGTTACTGAGCAGAGATAAAATTTTCTCATGATAGTCTGTCTGGTTAAGCACAACTGTGCATCTCCCCTTGTCCGCTGGAAGGATGATGATGTTGTTGTCCTTGCTGAGTGCCGTGAGGGCCTTCCTCTCCTCAATGCTGATATTGGATGCAGGGGGTTTTGCATTGCTGAGACATGCCGAAACTTTTATCCGCAGTTGTTCTGCTTTCAAATCAGCAATGTTGTTGTTTCTGATAGCAGATTCTGTGGCTGTAATCAGTTCCACTAGCGGGATTTGTTTCGGTGTGACCGCAAAATTTAACCCTTTAGAAAGGACGTTTTTCTCTGCTTGGGTGAGTTGTTTGTCAGACAAGTTCTTCACCCATTTGTCCACATCTTTTGTTTCTGTCTGGCATCCTTCTCTCTGCTGGTTGTGGAGGACACTCCCCATAGTGTGCTGGTGTTTGTGGCGCACAGCAAGTAGATCAAACTTCCTCTTTTGCCATCTGTCGCCATCTTACAATGCTGTGATTGCAGCCATTCCTCAACCCTCTATGAATGGTTCACACGTCTACTAATCAGTGGATAATTTGCATATCACTGATCAACTGGCCCTTTGTCAATGGTGCTAGTCTCTGTGATTAAGCAAAGGTACTGTTTATAAGGTTGGGGAAACCTGCAGTCAATTGAGACTGAGGAAGAGACTTGGATAAGTCTCAAAATATTTCTCCCACTTAAAAACTTTGTCCAGATGAACAGAATCAAATTTCTAGGATTTCCTTACCTGGATTATTGAACATGCATCGAGATTGGCTATTTTACATTACTCATTAAAATATGAGTTCAAGCGGTTTTTCTTATTTTTCTATAAACTGTAGAAAGTAACAGATAAGTGCTAAATTGACTGAAGTCCTGCTCTGTGGTTCATTGCCAGATAAAAAGAAAAGAAACAGAGCTGAAAGGGCCACACTGCCAACCCCAATACAATGTCTACTAACATTGCATCAACTTGAGAGAGAGAGAGATCATAGGGGACCTGCAAAATACCAGAATAAAATGTTCAATAATGAAAGATGGCAGCCTGGAAGGTGACAGGTGTTTCTAGTCCTTTACTTTCAAAAGTGAAATCAGAAATTAGGCCTACACTAAGAAAATACATCTACTCATCCAGTAAAGTCAGTCATAACTTTGCAGTTAAATAAGGTGTTAATTAACAGTCAGAAAAATTAAAAAATGCCTTATCCAGCTATTTAAAATGGAAAGACAAACTCCTATCCATTTTGCAGTAGATTACATGGGCATTTTGTCATTAATGCAAAACAAACACGGATACTAGTCAATACAATGGAAGCATGTGTCTTCCATGTCATTACTGTGCCACCAGCAATATACCAGTATTTGAAATTCTACAGAAGGAAAGCAATGGCTGGTTAGTCCTGTCCAGCCTTTTACCAACATGGCCCTCTGAAAGAGAATCAAAAAGAATAGAGATGAAGTGAGATCATGCGATTTTTTGTTGGAAATTTCTGAGCAGATATCCCACCAAACCTTTAGTCTTGGCAGAAAAGTTAAATAATGTCAATAAGCAAACAGACTTGAGTCTGAGCCAACAAAATCAAAATGCCTTTGCACTTTAGCCACAGTGTCACTCTAAGCAGGACTTTGGTATATCAGAGTGTGTAGCCTCCATATAGCACAACACAACTTTCTCAAACCAATTTGATTAATTTAATTCAATTCTATATTCCAGCAGCACTAGGCTCCAGGTCGGAAAAACCTGGGGGAAGTTTCTGCAGCCTCCTTAACTAGTTGTTATTCCCCTTGATATGCCACACATATGTTGTTTGGTTACCTACACTAATTTCTATCAGTTTTATTTTTAGACTTAAAGCTGGGATTCTTCTTCTTCTTATTGTTATACCCAGAATATTATGAATATTACAATTCTTCCATTTATATGTAGTCTGATACAATTTTACTAGCATTATTAACTGAATAATATTTGTTTTATATATTCAACTCTGCGGTGGGCTGGCGTCCTGCCCGGGGTTTGTTTCCTGCCTTGCACCCTGTGTTGGCTGGGATTGGCTCCAGCAGACCCCCGTGACCCTGTAGTTAGGATATAGCGGGTTGGATAATGGATGGATGGATTTATTCAACTACAGGTGTGTTTTATAGTTTCTGACATTATAATAATTTTTAAGCTGATTAACCCAGCACCTAGACAATAATGGAATCCATTCTGAATGAAACCTAATTCTTTTGTTGCATTCCTTCTTATTAATATAAATGTTCCTGTCACATCATTTGATAAACAGCACTTTCATTATTAAATTAAGTACTATTTAATTTTGGATATACAAACAAAGCTTTTGGATGTTAGACACTCATGCTTGGTGACCTTCTCAGCAAACATTGTAATGAGCACTGTTGGTGGGAATCATTTGTGTAAGCCCATTCAAACTGTTGCTATGGACAAAAAAGAAGGCCAACAATGAGGACAGGATTTTTTAAATTGACCATTCTTCTTTCTCCAGAATACCTCCATCAGCACTCAACAGGATACTGAGCACTCAGGCATAAAAGGCATATTTAGGAGGTGAGATAACACTGAGATACTTACCTCAAAGTTCACTGTCACAGTGCCATAGGTCCCTTTCTCTCTGATTAGGCTGAGAGGCACAATTTGGCTTGTACCCCTGGTCTCATTCACCATGATTAAAGAAGTCTGCAAGAGAGTAAAGGCCAATCAATGACCAACTCAGCATGGCTTGGAATGTGATTTGAGATGTACAGTTCCCGAGTGAGTATGAGTGCTGAGTGTTCAAAGAATAGTGAAAACTGTTTCCTTGGAGACACCCAACTCCCACAGACAAGTTAATCCAATCTGTAAACTGGTCCCAAGATGATATTAGAAATCCTTAGCAACCAGGCAGTTGTTCAGTACTAAATTAGACTTAGAAATGTGTGGCCTGTAAAGTCAGTTATGTGGTTAATTAAATTTTGTACTCGTCTTGCTTTTATAGCAATAATTGAAAAAGTCAGTAAAGAACTTTGCACAAACAACATACACTAAAAGACTGTGATATGCAAATAAATACAAACCTTCCTCTCAAGGTATATGGAAAACTGAATTCAGTAGCCTATACAAGTATGTACATCATGCACCAACTAAATCCATATGAAGTTAAAACAAATCAAAGGGAAACTTTCAAATTCCACATAGTCACAACAAAGTAAAATATCTATATTGTGTTAAATAGTGTTAATGTTAAAACATAAAGAAAGATGATGCTCAACCTTCTCTCTTGAATCTTTTTTTATACTACCGTATATAGATGCAGGTGGATCCAGAAAATGGCCATTAAATCAGCAGAGACAGAGAGAGACAGCACAAACTACAAAATATAAGGTAAATGTATACTTACCAAATTAAAGGAAATAATACCGAAAGCATTGTCGTTGGACAATATAGTAATGATGGCTGTACGTGGGGATCCTATTTTCACACTGGACAACGTATTCTGAAAAAGAAAACAATATGCACATAAAGATCAAATTAATTCATTTATATTCATGATGTATTAGGTAGAACACTAATACTGTATTTTTCAGTCAGATCTTCCATACTGGTACTGTTTAGTATAACAATACACAAAGACAGCATCTGTTGGCAGGTTAGATTGTGTTGAGGTTTAGAAAAAATGGACAACAGGCCTTTCATTCATTCATTCATTCTACAACTGCAAAAGATGGAGGTTCCATTCTTCTATCCATCCATCCCTCCCTCCATCCATCAGTTGCTGGTTAGCCTAACACAAACACATTGGGATATGGGGAAAAACCAGAGCAATCAGAGTAGTCACACATGGACATTCAGAGAATATGCAGACTCTGCACAAATGTTGTCTAGGCAAGAACGTGAGCATGCAACCCTGGAGATGTGAAGAATCAGAATAGTTTTTTTTATGAGAAAGCAATCAAAGAGATCAGCAAAAATAAATAACAAGCAAAAAAAATGAGTTGGTTAGTGGTGCAGAATAAACTTTACAACTTGGTGGATATTATAAGGTCAGGGCCTGGCCAAACAACGTTGGTCTGATCTTTAGTCTGGCCACTTTCTGTGTGCACTTCATCTTTTTTACCTGTCTGTGCATAGTTTAGTGAGATCTGCGAGTGAGAGCATACTGTGGAGAAACGTATAACCTATCTGAGGGAAGGTCCCTACCTTGAGCTCAGTGTTATTGGGCAAGCCACTAACTTAACATGAATCCTTAATGAAATAAGTAGATTCAAAAGGTTTGGGAGGTGTTAGGTTCAGATCTGACCTAAAAATTATTTTATTACTGATGCTCACGACTACAATAGTATAGGTTCTAAAACCATACAAAGTACCATGTAAAAGAGTAATATTGGTGTTTGAACCCTAAACACATCTAATACAAAACTAATTTGCATTAATTTGTTGATTGGCTCACCAGTATTCCCACTAGTGATCATACTTTCCCATCTTCTTAAATCCACAGTCTCTTTAGATCCTTGTGTGTAGACATGATTAGTCATAATCTACTGATACGGCTTAAAAAGCACTACTGTTAGTACATTTCTACCATAAATGTCTAACTTGAGGCTGGCATTCTCTCTATTCATTTAGAGTTTTGCTAGTGTTTATTTGTGATATTTCACTTGAATCAAGTGCAGGCCAGGGATTTAAGCTGTTTTCATGACAGGAGTTCCACATGCCTTTCATATTCAAAACCTTTAGAAGAACCATCTCGGAGACCGCAGCTACTGTAAGCGTAATGAGCTGACTAGAGCAAAGGTATATACATTATGTACCTGTCAATCATATACAAAGTATAAAAAATACAATGAATAAACTTTGAAGTTAAAGTAGATTAAAGGGAACTAAAAGTAAATATGTATTGTGAGACTGACAAATGGAATTTAGGTGAGTCAATGTGACAAACCAAATAAATTGAAGTTGTGGGTTTATATCTTTTAAAACTTAGAGTCCTATGAATTATGCAAGCCAAGACCACATAATAAAAATTGTTCCAATATTTTTTGCCCTGACGTTTATGAAATATCTCTCTGATACATATTAAGAGAGAATTTTCCAAAAGTGCGGTAGACTAGCCCCCTGTTGAATCCTGGTTAATGCCTTGCGCCTATGGCTGCCAATATAGGCATCCTGAAACACTCATTTGAATTAAGTGGGTTTGAAAATGTTATTTTATGTGGGGTTTAATTAAAAAGTTGTAAGCAACTATGACTTGAGGCATGAAAATCAATAAAAAATATTTGAAAATATAACATATATATTCAAATGTACTCAAGTTCAGTAATTCAACTTACATTTTGTTTAGTACTGAATGGAGTATTCTGACTTAATATTTTTTTCTTTTCATCATATCATCATCATCCACATCATTGGTTTAGTGGCTTTTTACAGTTTTACTTAGAATAGCCGATCCACCTTTCAAATTTTGTTTCCTCCACTCCTCACAGTCCTGGTCATCCTTTGGGATGAGACCTATTTTTTCATTATTATCAGGCACTATCGCCAACCACATGTCCTTCAGCCTCTTTTTGGGTCTCATCCCCTTTACCCCGTCTTCACTCAATTATTCTTTGTCTTTCATGGCCAAACAGCTATTACCTCCACACCAACATTTTCTCTCAACTCAACATTCATCTTCATTTCACTCTATGACACTCCATAGATCCCATAATCATTCTTATCTGCATTTTTTTGATTTCTAACTAATTTTCCAACATCTGTGGCCATGTCCCAATTTTCATAGAAAACAATATTCCTCACAAAGTATCAAGATTAGGCTTTTGTTTTTAATTTTTTTTCATTTCTTTTTGAAACTTTGTTTTTAGGGGTCACTTTTATTTTTGTGCTTAATACATTTTTAACAATGTTGAAATCAAGTAGCACTTTCCCACAACACCATGCTGTTGTCGTGAACTGGGGGGGGGGGGGAGGGGTTGTCCTCTAAAATTCCAAAATAAAGCCTTCAAAGTAGCTAGTGAGCAGGTCCTCAAAATGGGTAACGGGCCAAAATGCTTTAAAATCCCAAAAAACTGTTGCAAAAGGCCCCACAAGAGGAAGAGTCCTGTATCAACTTTTGGCTTGTGTAACAAAAAGACAAATGATGAACATTTATAAAATAAAAGATTTATTTCACAAACTGCTCCGTAACAAAAGAATCTCAAAAGAGCACCAAAGGCACAGAAGGAGTTGCCTTTAAAAACAAGCAATCTACTGGCAAAATAGTCCAAAATATACAATTCCAAAGAGAGGTTAAAAAAACAGAGCAAAAGAGGCAGAAGTCCAGAAATTTAACAAATGATAAGGCAATAATCCCAGAGAAACCACCAATACCCAGCACATACAATTTACTGCAGGGAACTGCGTGTTTCCACAGCCTTTATAGGGCTGAAGGGATTCCCTTGATGGTGATGGACAGGTGGCCAAACCTCTTGGGGAACTGCCCACAATATACAAGGAATATAGTAGAAGTATGGACACATAGAAATAAAATAATACATAAAACTGATACAAAACCAATAATAAACATAAGTAGCAATATCTGCCTAAACGAAAGAGTCACACATGAACAAAAAAGACACAAACAAGAAATTTGGACATAAGCTAGGGGAGAAACCCTAGCTGAAAGGTAACAGTTCTTTTTCTTATGGTCACCACCATTTTGATGGTTACTTGTTGATGGTTGCTATGCAATTGTTAGTTAAGATCAGCCAGAAGTTTGTAGTGTGAAACATCACTGGTTCAAAGGTATGAAGGTATAAAGGTTCTGGTTGTCCAGGATCTCATTCTGCGAAAAGGCCTTTGCTTTCATTCTTTGTTGTTTTTGAATCCCTGGCTCCAAATGATTTTTGCTCTGCTTTGTGGCTACAATCTACGATTTGGCTCTGCTTTTATGCTCGTTTTAATTTTTGGTTATTGAACACTCCAGCACCATTTCTTGACTATGATTCTTAAAATGCGTAATAAGTACTGTTTGCTTAACTATAGTCTTTTTGGTTCTGACATTTGGCTTGAGATTTTTGACTTAGTGACATTTCCTGATTCCAATTCCACTCAAACCTGATACCATCTTGTGCACTTGGTACATACAGCTTCTGTAAACTTTACACTTCAATGCCAGAGAGACTCCTTTAGAAGTAAGAATGGGGGTCATCTCTCAAGATTTCTTCCATGCACCTCTTATCTTTGCCATTACTGCTGGGCCTGCGCTGCCATATGCACTTAACATGTCACCTAAATAAAAGAAACACCATACTTATCCAAACCAATTCTACTGCTGATATTTCAATTTACACATACTACATCAGCATTCTGCACCACTCTAACACACTTTCTAGAAAGACTGCACTTGCCGCTTGCAGATTACCCTTCACATCACATCTTTTATGCATCTGCTTCTAACATTCCATGTATTGGATTACAATGTTAATTTCTTTTATAAGCCATTACAAGTCATTATCTGGTGAGTAAAAATTAATTAGCATTTAGCATAAATTTCATGCTCATTAAACATTCTGGGTACTATCTCGGTGAGGTTTACATGTTATCTGTGTCTGTATGGGTTTACTCTGGGTGCACCAGTACACCATCCCACCACCCCCTTTACAAACATATGTAGATTACATTTATTGGTGTTGCCAAATTGGCCTTAGTGTGTTTGCTTTTGCCCTCTAATGGGCTTGTGCCCTGTGCAAATGTTGTTCTTGCCTTGTGCCCTATGCTTGCTAGGATAGGCAGCTGCGACCCTGCCCTGGATGAACAGGTTGAGAAAGTGGATTGTAGTATATGCCCACTTGCATTACTAACTGGATGAATCAAGTTTAATTTTTTAGGGGAATACTGGGAATAAATTAATGTTTTTTCTAATTTCTTTCAAAGTTTAACAAGAATGTATATATGTTTAGCCTAAGTTTAACCTTTTTGAAGCCTGAAAATATCTGAGGAACTACTACTGTCATGAACTTGGAAGAACTTTAGTATAAAATCTCAGGAGACTGTAGAAAAAAAGTCCCCCAAGAGGAAGGATCCGTCAACCTTTGGTTTGTGAAAAAAAGGGCAGACAAAAGATTAATTATAAATATAAATATTTATTACAAAAAACGTTCTTAACAAAAGCTCCAACAAGCTTGAAAGGCACAGCAGGAGTTGCCTTAAACAGGCAATCTCAAAGCAAACTAAGTCTCCAAAACACAAACCCAGAAGAGAGGGCGAAAAACAGAGAAAGGGTTCAAAATCCAGTTAACCAACAGAAAAAAAGCACCATGACAGCAATTCTTAGAACCCACCAAACCGCCAAGGACTTTTAAATGAACTTCAAAGGGCTGTTGATTTTTCCTCAGCTTTAATACTGCTGAAGGAAGTCCCTTGACGATGATGAACAGGTGGCCCCTTTTTTTTGGGAACCACCCACAAAACACATGGAACACAGAAGAAAATACATAGAAACAAAGAAACTAAAAAATTAACAATATTAACATAAACAAAAGAATAAAAAATGAACATAAAAGATATAAAAAGGAATTTGTACTCCAGCCTGGGGGCAGTGGCTACCCTGGCTGCAAAATGACAACTTCACATTGGCTGTCTGTTCTAGACTGTGTAAAGGAGATACAGTATGTTGAGATTTATGTTGAGGTTTATCTAATACTAGCTGTCCCCCGCGGCTTCACCTGCGTAGTAGTGAAACAGGACAAACTTTAAAAATCAATAAAAAAAATGCAATAAATTGCATTGAGAAGAATTTATATTAATAGCTTTTGCATTCGAGGGTCTCTTGATATATAATATTTTTGGTTTTGCTATCATGGGTGAGAATGTAGCTGTGATCTCTTTGCCAAAAATGTAAAACGTTGACAAAGTATCTCTGGCCAAGCGAAGGCAGGTGCGCTCCAACATCAAACATTGGCACTGTGTTTGATCGTATTCAGCTCTGACGGGAGAGTGCCCCCCGCGTGGGGAGAAGAGCACATGGCCGTGATATCTCTGCCAATGAGCAGGTGCCATCTAAAACACATGCAGCTGTAATCTCCATCCATCCATCCATTTTCCAACCCGCTGAATCCGAACACAGGGTCACGGGGGTCTGCTGGAGCCAATCCCAGCCAACACAGGGCAGGAACCAATCCCGGGCAGGGTGCCAACCCACCGCAGAGCTGTAATCTCTCTCTCTCAAAAACGTCAAACGTTACTCTTTAACAAACTCTAGATGATAATGTCTACTGAACAAACAGATATCTCTAGCTATGCAGAGGCAAGGTATGCTCCAACACATGGCGAGAGGTTGACTGACTTGAACGGAGGCTGGCGCGTGAATGAGGATTGGCCCGCAGCCTGTCTCTTGGATTCACGAGAAGAAATCGGTGCTGCAACCGAACTATAATACTTATATGAAAGAAGTCGCAAAATCAACCAGAATGTTCAAACAAATTATAGAAAAAACCTGATCTAAATCTATTAAGTAGTTCTCTTGTGAAAAGTGGACACACATACAGACAGACAAACAGACTTTGGATTTTATATACGTATATAGAGATGACTCCTCCGTGAGCCACCACCTTATTGTGGTGGGGGAGTTTGCATATCCCAATGATCTTAGGAGCTCTGTTGTTGGGGGCTTTATGCCCCTGGTAGGGTCACCCAAGGCAAACTGGTCCTAGGTGAGGGACGAGACAAAGAGTGGCTCAGAAAACCTTCTATGATGATTAAGAAATTTGGATGGCTTTTTCCCTCGCCCAGACGCAGGTCACCGGGGCCCCCCTCTGGAGCCAGGCCTGGAGGTGAGGTTCGATGGCGAGTGCCTGGTGGTCGGGCCTGCACCCATGGGGCTCGGTGAGGCACAGCCCGAAGAGGCAACGTGGGTCCCCCTTCCAATGGGCTCACCACCTGTATGAGGGGCCAAGAAGGTTGGGTGCAGTGTGAGTAGGGTGGTGGCCAAAGGCGGGGACCTTAGCGGTCCGATCCTCAGCTACAGAAGCTGGCTCTTGGGATGTGAAATGTCACCTCTCTGAAGGGAAAGGAGCCTGAGCTAGTGTGCAAGGTCGAGAGATTCCGACTAGATAGAGTCGGGCTCACTTCAACACACAGCGTGGACTCTGGAACCAATCTCCTTGAGAGGGCCTGGACTCTCTACCACTCTGGAGTTGCCCCCAGTGAGAGGCACCAAGCGGGTGTGGGCATACTTATTGCCCCCAGACTTGGAGAATGTTCATTGGGGTTCACCCCGGTAGACGAGAGGGTAGCCTCCCTCCACCTTCGGGTGGGGGGATGGGTCCTAACTGTTGTTTGCACATATGCACCGAACAGCAGTCTGGAGTACCCACCCTTTTTGGAGTCCCTGGAGGGAGTGCTAGAGGGCACACCTGCTGGGCACTCCCTTGTTCTGCCGGGAGACTTCAGTGCTCACATGGGAAATGACAGTGAGACCTGGAAGGGCGTGATTGGGAGGAATCGCCCCAACCCCAATACCCTTACCCCCTATATCTGAGCCCGAGTGGTGTTTTGTTATTGGACTTCTGTGCTTGTCACGGATTGTCCATAACGAACACCATGTTCAGGCATAGGGGTGGCCATATGTGCACCTGGCAACAGGACACCCTAGGCTTCAGTTCGATGATCGACTCCGTGGTCGTGTCGTTGGACTTGCAGCCACATATCTTGGACACTCGGGCAACGTGAGGGGCAGAGCTGTCATTACCACCTGGTGGTGAGTTGGCTTCGATGGTGGGGAAGGATGCCGGTCAGGCCTGGTAGGCCCAAACGTATTGTGAGGGTCTGCTGGGAACGTCTGGCAGAGTGCCCTGTCAGAAGTAGTTTCAAATCCCACCTCTGGCAGAACTTTGAACACGTCCCGAGGGAGGTGGGGTAAATTGAGTCTGAATGGGCCATGTTCCGTGCCTCTATTGTTGAGGCGGCTGACCAGAGCTGTGGCCATAAGGTGGTCAGTGCCTGTCTTGGCTGCACTCCCCGAACCCATTAGTGGACACTGGCGGTGAGGGATGCCGTCAAGCTGAAGAAGGAGTCCTACAGGACCCTTTTGTCCTGTGGGACTCCAGAGGTAGCTAATAGGTACCGGCAGGCCAAGCAGAATGCGGCTTCGGTGGTTGCTGAGGCAAAAACTCGGGTGTGGGAGGAGTTTGGGGAGGCCATGGAGAATGACTTCCGGACAGCTTCGAGGAGATTCTGGTCCACCATCTGGCATCTCAGGAGGGGGAAGCGGTGCAGTGTCAACACTGTGTATGGTGGAGATGGTGCGCTGCTGACCTCAACTCGGGACGTTGTGGGTCGGTGGGGGGAGTACTTCAAAGACCTCCTCAATCTCATTAACATGCCTTCCAATGAGGAAGCAGAGCCTGGGGACTCGGAGGTGGGCTCTCCCATCTCTGGGACTGAGGTCACCGAGGTGGTCAAAAACTCCTTGGTGGCAGGGCCCCAGGGGTGGATGAGATACGCCCGGAATTCCTCAAGGCTCTGGATGTTGTAGGACTGTCTTGGTTGACACGCCTCTGCAACATCACATGAACATTGGGGACAGTGCCTCTGGATTGGCAGACTGGGGTGGTGGTCCCCCTCTTTAAGAAAGGGGACCGGAGGGTGTGTTCCAACTACAGAGGGATCACACTCCTCAACCTCCCTGGAAAAGTCTATTCAGGGGTCCTGGAGAGGAGGGTCTGTCAGATAGTCGAGCCTCAGATTCAGGAGGAACAGTGTGGTTTTGGTCCTAGTCGTGGAACAGTGGACCAGCTCTACACCCTTGGCAGGGTCCTGGAGGGTGCATGGAAGTTTGCCCAACCAGTCTACATGTGTTTTGTCGACCGTGTCCCTTGGGGAATCCTGTGGGGGGTGCTCCGGGAGTATGGAGTACCGGACACCTTGATAAGGGCTGTTTGGTCCCTGTGCAACCGGTGTTAAGTCGGTAGTAAGTCAAATCCGTTTCTGGTGAGAGTTGGACTCCACCAGGGCTGCCCTTTGCAACCGATTCTGTTCATACCTTTTATGGACAGAATTTCTAGGCGCAGCCAGGGCGTTGAGGGGGTCCCGTTTGATGGGCTCAGGATTGGGTCACTGCTTTTTGCAGATGATGTTGTCCTGTTTGCTTCATCAGGTCGTGATCTTCAGCTCTCACTGGATCAGTTCACAGCCGAGTGTGAAGCGGCTGGGATGGGAATCAGCACCTCCAAATCCAAGACCATGGTGCTCAACCAGAAAAGGGTGGAGTGCCCTCTCAGGGTTGGGAGCGAGATCCTGCCCCAAGTGGAGGAGTTCAAGTATCTCGGGATCTTGTTCACGAGTGAGGGAAGAATGGAGCGGGAGATTGACAGGCGGATCAGTGCGGCGTCCGCAGTGATGCGAGCTCTGCATCGGTCTGTTGTGGTGAAAAAGGAACTGAGCCGAAAGGCAAAGCTCTCAATTTACCAGTCGATCTATGTTCCTACCCTCACCTATGGTCATGAGCTGTGGGTAGTGACCAAAAGAACGAGATTGCAAATACAAGCGGCTGAAATGAGTTTCCTCTGCAGGGTGTCTTGGCTTTCCCTTAAAGATAAGGTGAAAAGCTCGATCATCTGGGATGAGCTCAGAGTAGAGCCGCTGCTCCTCCGCATCGAGAGGAGTCAGATGAGGTAGCTCGGGCATCTGATCAGGATGCCTCCTGGACACCTCCCTAACCAGGAGGAGGCCCCGGGGAAGACCCAGGACACGCTGGAGGAACTATGTCTCTCGGCTGGCATGGGAATGCCTCAGGATTCCCCCGGAAGAGCTAGAAGAAGTGGCCGGGGAGAGGGAAGTCTGGGCATCTCACTGACGACACGATCTCGGATAAGCGGAAGAGTATGGATGGATGGATGGATGGATATAGAGGTGAAACGTGTTTGTGCATGTATTATTGATTGTATATTTGATTGAACTGTATCTCATCCTTGGTAATTGAAAATTAATAAAGTTAAAAAAAGAAGGTTTAAGGTTTCTTTATTTAGTCATATTTACACAAGAAAACATGAAATTTGCCTTCTCAGTTGCATCTAATAACAGACAGAATGAAATAAAACAGACAAATAGAAACAAGAAAGGTTAAGGCAGGGCAGTTAGATAACACATATTTACACCAAAAAAAAAAAGGTTACAGGATATATATCAAAGCCTTAATCATTATTTCCGATATTTCTTATTGAAAAGTTGTATGGCACTAGGAAGAAACAAGTTTCTGGAGTGATTTGTGTGGGTTCTTTCCTGATTTACTGAAGTTTAGTTCTACATGTAATGGATGTCTGTTATCAGTTGAGATGATTTCCAGTTTCTTTAACATTGCCCTCTGACACACACTAGTCAAATCATCTACATCAGCCCCAATAACTTTAGCTGCATACTTCGTAATCTGCTGGAGCTTTTTTGAGTTTTGGTTTGTCAGACAGTTAAACCAGGCAATGAAACTGAAAGTGATCACAGACTGGATCATACTGCGATAGAAGGACAACATGAGGTCCTTGTCTACTTTAAATAGTTTGAGTTTATGGAGGAAAAATAAGCGCTGGTTGCATTTAGAAATAATTTTTTTGTATTTGTATTCCAGTTAAGATTGTTATCTAGGTAAGTTCCTAAGTATTTATATTCAGTCACTTTTTCTACCTCCTCTCCCAGAACTACAATAGGTGAATATACAGATTTTTGTCTCTTAAAATCAAATATAATTTCTTTGGTCTTTTTGACATTCAGAGTGAGAGAGTTTTTATTGCACCAATTTACCATACAGTCCACTTGATTTAGATAGTGGCTTTCATCCTCCCCAGATATGCATCCTATGTTCATGATGAAAAAAGAGTGACTTTAGTTTCTTGGGCCACTGAAATTTCCAACAGCTCAGCATGTTTCATAGGTCACTGCATTTTCTGCAACACTGATCAGGGCAAGGCAGCTGGTCTACAGTATCAATCATGTAACATGTCATTGTGCTAAAATCAGTTTATGAATGATTTTTGTCATTATCTAAACTGTGTTTCTGATTAATAAAAATGACTTTCTTCTGTGTCTTATTTGGCATGTATTACTTGTGCAGATTCTGTTTTGGGCTATTCTCTCTTTCTCACGCTCTTTTTATCTGCTCCCCTCAAGTTTTATTTTTGACAGATTAGGTCACAAATTGATCAATCAGTAAGCAGACAGCATCACTTTGAGTTTTAAAAAGTAACCCCTTTTGTAAAGTTTTTAAACCAGTATGTTTTCTTGTATGCTGCTTCCAGCATAGATTTTTTTTTAATAAAAAGAAACAAAAAATCCCAATCAGTAAATTTTTGAAGAAATAATTATTTACTTGAATGGACAGTCTCACATAAATAACCGCTTTTAAATGTGGGGGACACTGAAGTGTCTTAAAATACTGTAGCAGCCTTTTTCCTCAAGAATGCATTTTTGAAGCAGTTTGGGGAAATGAGTAGCATGGTATTTTTGTGAAGTCAGGCCATGTCTGAGTTTGAATAAGAAGGGAGAATTTCCATAATTCTAAAAGGAGTGCCATCCAGAAACATGTGGGAGTTGCATGAAGAAAATGTGTGGAAAAGCACACAAGAGAAAAAGTAAAGACAATAGAGAAAGAGAGGAGCAAATTCAGAAAAGTGGGAGGAAGAAAGGAGCATCTGCTGTCAAAGAAAACACTGGCCAAGCCTGAAAAAGCTATAGCTAAGCAAAGAGGGCAAAATGAAAGAGAAAGAACTGCTCTATAGGCAAGCGCGTTATTGTGTTGGTGATGCTCCCCTGACTTAGACATGGAGTATCATTTGTCACCTATTTAATCAAAGTTTTCAAAAGAAGTCATGATGCCATACACAACAAATACTATTATTTTACCTGAAACACTTTTTAAAATTTCTGTTGCTGCAATATTATTCAAGTACCATTTTTTTAGGCAAAATAAATTAATATATGTTTTTTGTCTTTAGGAAAGATAGCAATAGCAGACAAGTCATCCTGCTAATGAAATGCATGCTAAATAAGCCAAAGCAAATTCAAATAACATCTGCTCTCCCTCCACTGTCCAAAAAGAAAAGGACACCGCTATAGAAAACCACCAGGCCGCAAAACTCTAGTGCTGTATTTTCTTTTCTTTCTGATTGCACTCTACCGTGGAAATACTGACGCAGGCAGTGTCAAATTAAAAGAAACTGAAACTGCCAGACTTTCAATTTGCATTGTGTTGCAGCCATTTTTAACATGTTTCCAGGAGTGCTTAATGTTGCAGCCTATGCCAGAAATGTGTTTTCAGGATATCCCAATTGAGACAAACAGGTAATTCAGTCTGAGTAATAGCCACAGCCATAATAATAGTAGCTATTTATATGTGAAAGTAGGATGAGAAGAAGTTAAAATAAAAGGAATGAACAAAAGGAACAAACATTTCTAATGACTATGACAGTGACTGATAACATTTCAAAATGGCCTTAATTTTGTTTACGACTAAAATAATTCTAAATTCAATTGCAACTGACTAAATTTGGGTCTTTTTATTTATTTTTAATATTGCCATCTTTGCTTTGTAGAATTGAAGGGCTGAAATACTTTTCTGAGTAAAACTGCAGGAATCAATCGTTATAGTGATCTTATCCTAAAGTGCCTATACTGTATTTCAACAAGGTTCCTTGATCAGACATTAGCATTAGTCTTGCATCTTTTACACTGAACATTCATTCCCACTAAGACAAAAAAAAGCAATTTATTTAGCAGACATAAAGTATACCTCTTATAGTCTGCTCTGGGTCTCACTCTGAGGGTTTTGTTTTTGTTTTGGTTAAGAAGCACCATTTACGTGGTATTTCTGTCAACTGCTCTTTAATTGCATATAGTTTTCTTTGTTTCCTTAATTTGTTCTGTAAATTCAAATAATTTGTTAAGTTGGGGGGAGAGACCCCCCCACATTGCCTTCAGGTGCTGCTATTAGGCTTTTTCAGCAGTGCTTGGAGGCTATGAGAAGCACCTGCTGCTATTGTAGGTTGCAGTGGCGTTAGTTAAGCTCCCTACTTTGTTCTTCTGCTCCCTTTTGTTTAATTCTTTTATGGTTTTTTTTTTTGGTTATTCAACTTTTGGACATTGTTGCTATGATTTGGATTTTTGCAGTATAGACTTCCAAATTTCTCTAGGTTCTTTTAGTTGTTTATATTTATTTAGTTCATTTTTTCTTTCGTAGTCATTTTGATTATTTCTTATAAAATTTGTATTATTTGACACTTGTTTTTTAATTTTGAAAAAAGCGCATGTTTCATCTTGTTTAAAAAAGTTGTATTTTCTTTATTGAACTTTCCATTTTTTTATTTCTTGCATCCTTTCTAAGTGTATTCTATAACTAATTAATAAGTTACATTATTAAAAGTTCTGGAAGCATGTGCAGAATTTTTGATTGTTTCACACCCCGTTTATAATTTGTTTTTGTGCCTGTGTTTCTCCCTTCTTGGTTCTGTGTAGGCGTCAGCATCAGGCAGTACTGAGGGAGCTGACTGGATTGGAGTGAGGTTTGATTAGACAGATCAGTAGAGATCCTGGCCTGGTCTGCTGTTTATTAGAGGGCTTCATGCCCTCTTCACTACAGGCCTGACTCTATTTCATGATAGATAGATAGATAGATAGATAGATAGATAGATAGATAGATAGATAGATAGATAGATAGATAGATAGATAGATAGATAGATAGATAGATAGATAGATAGATAGATAGATAGATAGATAGATAGATAGATAGATAGATAGATAGATAGATAGATAGATAGATAGATAGATAGATAGATCTTTATTGTCATTGTCACTTTTACAAAGGAACAACGAAATTGAAGGTGCAGTCGACTCAGTGTGAGGCATAAGAGTTAAAGACGGCAATTAGAAAGGAAATGACCCCTGAGAAAGAAAGCCAGTCAGAACTGGAGCTATAGGTAACTATTGTAAATCAAGAAAATACATTGCCACTTTTAGGGGACGTTATTTTTAGGCAAAGGTTTATAGTCCTGGGTAGGTAAGCCCAGATGGGCAACAGACTTACTGTTTGCCTTTTGTTTATTCAATGCATTGAGTTCTCTCTGAGTTAGTCCCTACTTTGTTATTATTATTTATTTAATGAAATACACTTTTTATCATTTTGTCCAGGGGTTAAATAACGAGCACCCCCTTCTGGCCACAACATTCAGTTTAAAAGCCATAAGAGATTAGGTCAGTTTCCTGGTAATAATGTAATAAGTACTGTCTAAATACAATGTTTCTACATTACTGCCTTAGTTGAGCTTCAATTGTGCAGTATCATTTTTCTCCAATATGTACTTTAGCATAATTAAGTGCTATGACACACAAGGTATCAAGGAATTATTGAGAGTAAAAGGACAAAGAGATGACAAAAAAGACCAGAATTATACTCAAAAATAGAATGTAAATGTCAAAAATACAGTGAAGCAAAAACTACACAACCAAAACCAAAGAATAAGGCAAATGAAAAAATGTTGAAAACCATAATATCAAAACCAGACACTAGGGCCTACATGTTTAGAAGCTAACTAAAGGTAATAAAAAGAGGGTATTTGTATCCACTGCAAAATATCCTGAAAGCTCCATCTGTGCCATATTTAGTCACACAACAACGTAGTTAAACATGACTTAGTACTGAGATGTTGTGTAAGTAATAAAAACCAACAAAGAGGGCAAAAATAATAACATTTTTTAATTTCCATTAAAAAAAACCCAACAAACATAAGTATTTAATTCTATATGTGCAAAAATCTTTATAAATGCAAAACTCACACATTGAATTGCAGTGTTGTGCATGAACTAGTTCAAAAGAGCGTGTTCATTGAACAAGCTCATTTTTCTAAGAAAGGTGAACTTAACATAATGTATTTGCAAGTGACAAACTTGAACGTGAGCTAGTTCAGTTTTATGTGACATTCTGGATCTGGTTTAGGTCCAGATTAAACATTTTGCCTTACCTTATAATGTAGGGGTGGCGCTGAATCTGAATGTGGTATTCAGATAAGCACAAATAATGGATTTTTACAAATATTTATTTTGTACGAATTTTTTGCCATTTATTTGTATTCTGAAAATCCATCCATCTATCCATTATCCAACCCGCTATATCCTAACTACAGGGTCACAGGGGTCTGCTGGAGCCAGTCCCAGCCAACACAGGGTGCAAGGCAGGAAAGACAAGGCGCCAGCCCACCACAGTATTCTGAAAATATAACGTAAAATTAGATAGGCACTGTCTGTGTCTGCCTGCTTATGCTTAAGCTGCACCCCTGCCGACACAAGCAGGCGATGAAACTCCGCTTTTGCTGTTAGGAAAGTGTTGTACTTAGATAGATAGATAGATAGATAGATAGATAGATAGATAGATAGATAGATAGATAGATAGATAGACAGACAGGCAGGCAGGCAGGCAGGCAGGCAGGCAGGCAGGCAGGCAGACAGACAGACAGACAGACAGACAGACAGACAGACAGACAGACAGACAGATAGATAGATAGATAGATAGATAGATAGATAGATAGATAGATAGATAGATAGATAGATAGATAGATAGATAGATAGATAGATAGATAGATAGATAGATAGATAACTTTATTAATCCCAAGGGAAAATTCTCATACTCAATACTAAATTAAAGAGATAAAAATGCAGGTATAACAGACAAAAACTTTGTTAACGTTTACCCCACCGAGTGGAATTGAAGAGTCGCATAGTGTGCTGGAGAAATGATCTCCTCAGTCTGTCAGTGGAGCAGGACAGTGACAGCAGTCTGGAGATGACACTGTTCAGTGGATGCAGTGGATTCTCCATGATTGACAGGAGCCTGCTCAGCGCCCGTCGCTCTGCCACAGATGTCAAACTGTCCAGCTCCGTGCCTACAATAGAGCCTGCTTTCCTCACAAGTTTTTCCAGGCGTGAGGCGTCCCTCTTCTTTATGCTGCCTCCCAAGCACACCACCGCGTAGAAGAGGGCGTTCACCACAACTGTCTGATAGAACATCTGCAGCATCTTATTGCAGATGTTGAAAGACGCCAGCCTTCTAAGGAAGTATAGTCGGCTCTGTTCTCTCTTGCACAGCGCATCAGTATTGGCAGTCCAGTCCAATTTATCATCCAGCTGCACTCCCAGGTATTTATAAGTCTGCACCCTCTGCACACTGTCACCTCTGATGATCACGGAGTCCATGAGGGGCCTGGTCCTCCTAAAATCCACCACCAGCTCCTTGGTTTTGCTGGTGTTCAGTTGTAGGTGGTTTAAGTCGCACCATTTAACAAAGTCCTTGATTAGGTTCCTATACTCCTCCTCCTCCTTTGTGAGGCCACTTTATATTTCCCCCTGTTGGACAAGCAATATGTGACGTGAATTTTGACTGTCAGCATAATAGGCTAGTTCACCTACACACTGGTTTCACAGTTACCATTTGTGTGACACGGTTGGAAACAGAGCGGTAATTTATATGTATACTTGCATCTATTTAATTTCTTTTTTGACCGGGTGGATATTAGCATATATAGTTATACGTGTTTGTTGCTGGGTACTGTATAACTCAATAAAGTGTATTTAAATAAAAGAAGTCTTCACAATTATTGTATTTTATTCAAAAACATTTAACTGGTGTAATATAAGGCATGCAAAATTGAAAAAAGTAAATTAGGGCAATTTATTCTCACTCCTTAAAAAATACAAAATGAACTGAACATGAACTAGTTCAAAATTGAAATGGCGAACTAGCAACGTGAATTTATTAATTATAACCTGTGTGAACTGAACTTTGAGCTAGTACTTGTGAGGTGAACTGTGCGTGCAGTATACTGAAGAAATTATGCTCACAGTTTTTCCCCTGGAAAAATTCAATACTTAGACTTCAAAATTTTAAACAATACATAGCCTACTCTGTTAAAGTTACCAAGGAACAAATGTGAACACAAAAGCATTAAACCCTACCAAATACATCCATTTCAGCATCTTGAGATTGCATACGTATTGTAAAACAACACATCCATGTCATTTTAGGAAAAAAAAGCAAACCAATGTTGCTGGATTCAGCTATTTTTAAAGGAGAATGGGTGTGTGCTTCACTTTCCTGTTCATTTTCCTCCAGTGCAACTTTTCAGCCCAGAGTTGCGGTTTCCTCCAGTACATACTTTCACCTGGAAAAGTCATCTCAAGTGTTGTTACTGAGATTACTCAATATTGATACCCAGAAATGAATTGCTGTCTCTAATCTGTAGATAACTGGACAATCACCACTGGATAAACTCACACGATCACTCAGTCTTTCACTATATGGAAGATTATTTCATTTTTTTGCAACAACATTGCTTGCTGGTGCCTGGTATCATATTGTTCACTTGTGGTTTGGTGGTCTAGCGACAGAAAGATTGACCACATATGTAACATGCAAGCTAGTGATATGAACTGAACAGTTACAAGCATATATTTAGATTTAATCATGTTGAAGTTGAAAAAGTATGTATTGATTCATGTATTCATGTATTGATTGGTATCTGTGAGTGTCAGTGAGTTTACAATTTCAAAAATATCCTCAGTTATTACCATACCTTCAGCAAGAGCAATTCAGCATACCCTATAAAATTCAATAACTGGCTTGTACAGTTTCCATCTGTTTATCCATGGTTTGGTTCTATAGTACTCTCTGCCCTTTTTCACTTTAATAATATTTTTTTATTATTCATGCATACAACACACCACGTAAAGTGCGTAGTGCTGAAAGCTGATGGAGAATTGGCCATGTAAATTTAGTGTAGACATGCAGGTGGCTTGGCTCTTTCAAAAATTGAACACTTTTATTAAAAATGCAATCTAGTGCATTCAGTCAGTCATTGTCAAAACCCACTATATCCTAACACAGGGTCACAGGGGTCTGCTGGAGCTAATTCCACCCAGCACAGGGTGCAAGACAGGAACAAATCCCCGGGCAGGGCACCAGCCCACCACAGGGCACACACACCAACACTAGGGACAATTTTAGGATTGCCAATGCACCTAACCTACATTTGTTTGGACTCTGGGAGGAAACAAGAGCGCCCAGAGGAAACCCACACAGACACAGGGAGAACATGCAAACTCCACGCAGGGAGGACCTGGGAATCGAACCCAGGTCTCCTTACTGAAAGGCAGCAGCGCTACCAGTGTGCCACCGTGCTGTCCCTAGTGCATTCAGTTTAGTTCAATTTTATTGTTACGTGTACAAAGCACAATGAAATTGTTATGTGTACTCTTCACCACCATGATGGAACTCCGCGTGAATCTGTCTCCACAAGCAATGTACTATAACAGCACAGAATGTAAAAGTAGAGAAGTAGGTGCCATTTAGAAAAAAATAATCATTTGAACATTTGCATCTGTCTGTTGGTAAAACTATGGAAGAACATAAATGCTAAGAAAGCAGAATTATGGAGACAGAGCTTTCGAAGCTGTGGAAATTTGGATTGCGTGTGTCAAAACTCCACTCATGACACCTCCTGTGAGCAGACAAGTGAACAGGAAACATATCCTTACAGTAGGAAAATAGTACCAAGAATCTGTGATAAAATTTACTATTTCCAGTCAACTTATGTTGTCACAAACATATTTTAGAAACATGCAACACAATATTTTCTTAAATTGAATTTTTTGCTTCTTCAGAGTGGTTGTATTTGGTAAGTTTTAAGGCTTCTGTTTTCACAGTGTGACCTCCATTATAAAAGAAAACAAGAGGCTAGATATTTTTTAATACTTTCTCAAAAATGCTTCATATTAGAAAACAATTTCATGTGGCAAATCCATATACACCATGATTGTGAAGAAATAATTTCAACTTGAAAAACACCAAACTTATCCTTTAAACAACAGGACTTACTCATTGACTTACTTACAACAACATTAACAAATTCTTGTCAGATTCTAAAGACCTTCTGCACAATTTCACGCAAAGAGAATTATATTTTTTCTATTGTTTAATAAGGTAATAAAGACGTCATTTTCCCAAGGTGTTATGAATGTGTATTAGGCTTCATTCTTTTAGATAAGTAAGACTGGTCAACATAGTAGTAATGTTGTGTAGGAGTGAGTTTATCACAAAATTGTCTAATCTGATCCAATACAAATACAAATAAACACAGTTGTAAGATGATGTGGAATGATTGTAAATCTAAGAGATAAGCAAATATCTTCACTTAAAAGGTCTTAATTTAAGATAGTTTCTAATAATATGGTGTAACATGGCATCCATCACAATTATATTTTATCCATCCATCCATCCATTTTCTAACCCGCTGAATCCGAACACAGGGTCACGGGGGTCTGCTGGAGCCAATCCCAGCCAACGCAGGGCACAAGGCAGGAAACAATCCCGGGCAGGGTGCCAACCCACCGCAGGACACACACAAACACACCAAGCACACAGTAGGGCCAATTTAGAATCGCCAATCCACCTAACCTGCATGTCTTTGGACTGTGGGAGGAAACCGGAGCGCCCGGAGGAAACCCACGCAGACACGGGGAGAACATGCAAACTCCACGCAGGGAGGACCCGGGAAGCGACCCCAGGTCTCCTAACTGCGAGGCAGCAGCGCTACCACTGCGCCACCATGCCGCCCATTATATTTTATAAATAATACTATTTAGTTTGTTAATGCAAGCTTTTTGGGGTTATATATTGAAAAATTGTCTTACATAGACCAGCACACAAAACTGAGAAAGTGAAGGTGTTTGTGTGTTCCTTTCTCTTTTTCCCCCCAAACCTCCAAGTGCCATGTGCCACAAAATTGAGTTTTTAATCTGAAATTGCCATTATTATTTAAGATTAACTACTATATGTACTGCTACTATAGTTAACACGAAAATTAATGAAAATGAATATAAGGTCTTATATGTAAAGGTACTGTACACCCTATGAAAAAGCAATGTTATACTGTATACTTATTAACTAAAAATATGTTATTGACTTCAGGTTTTAAATATACTGCTCAAAAAATTAAAGACTTTTAATCAGAGTATAGCATCAAGTCAATGAAACTTCTGGGATTTTGATCTCATCAGTTAAGTAGCAGATGTGGTTGTTAATCAGTTTCAGCTGCTTTGGTGTTAATGAAATTAACAACAGGTACACTAGAGGGGCAACAATGAGATGACCCCCAAAACAGGAATGGTTTAACAGGTGGAGGCCACTGACATTTTTCCCTCCTCATCTTTTCTGACTGGTTTTTCACTAGTTTTGCATTTGGCTACGGTCAGTGTCACTACTGGTAGGTAGCATGAGGCGATACCTGGACCCTACAGAGGTTGCACAGGTAGTCCAACTTCTCCAGGATGGCACATCAATATGTTCCATTGCCAGAAAGTTTGTTGTGTCTCCCAGCAGAGCCTCAAGGGCATTGAGGAGATTCCAGGAGATAGGCAGTTACTCTAGGAGAGCTAGACAGGACCATAGAAGGTCCTTAACCCATCAGCAGGACTGGTATATGCTCCTTTGGGCAAGGAGGAACAGGATGAGCACTGCCAGAGCCCTACAAAATGACCTTCAGCAGGCCACTGGTGTGAATGTCTCTGATAAAACAATCAGAAGCAGACTTCATGAGGGTGGCCTGAGGGCCCGACGTCCTCTAGTGGGCCCTGTGCTCATTGCCCGGCATCGTGGAGCTCGATTAGCATTTGCCATAGAATACCAAAATTGGCAGGTCTATCACTGGCGCCCTGTGCTTTTCACAGATGCGAGCAGGTTCACCCTGAGCACATGTGTCAGAAAAGGTCTGGAGAAGCCATGGAGAACGTTATGCTGCCTATAACATCGTTCAGCATGGCCAGTTTGGAGGTAGGTCAGTGATGGTCTGGGGAGACATATTTATGGAGGGACACACAGACCTATCCATGGAGGGATGCACAGACCCAGGCTAGACAACAGCACCTTGACTACCATTAGGTATTGGGATGAAATCCTTGGACACATTGTCAGACCCTATGCTGGTGCACTGGGTCCTGGCTTCCTCCTGCTGCACGACAATGCCTGGCCTCATGTGGCGAGAGTATGAAGGCAGTTCCTGGAGGATGAAGGAATTGATACCACTGACTGGCACCCACGTTCGCCTGACCTAAATCCAATAGAACACCTCTGGTACATTATGTTTCGGTCGATCCGACACCTCCAGTTTGCACCTTAGACTGTCCAGGAGCTCATTGATGCCCTGGTACAGATCTGGGAGGAGATCCCCCAGGACACCATCCATCGTTTCGTTAGGAGCATGCCATGTCAGGCATGCATACAAGCATGTGGGAGCCATACAAACTAGTGAGTACGATTTTGAGTTGCTGCAATTAAATTTTGGCAAAATGGACTAGCCTGCCGCATCATTTTTTTGCTTTGATTTTTGGGGTATCTTTGAATTCAGCCCTCTGTAGGTTGATAATTTTCATTTCAAATGATGTGGCATCCTTTCGTTCCTAACACATTATCCAGTCCATAGCAGTATAGATATTCAGCAGGTTTTTTTTCCCATTGAGATCTGATGTGTTTTCAAAGTGTTCATTTAATTTTTTTGAGCAGTTTATAATGTATTAAACACTTTTTTGCACTAAGCTCTGATTTACATTAGATTAGACCATAATCAAATATCTAAACTAAAGTGATAAAAATATCTGCAACACCTGTAAACCATTAGCAGGGGGGGTTTTGTTTTTATTAAAATTCCTGCAGGCTTGTATAATTTGTGCTTTATATAGAACAATATTTTATTTACATAAAAATATATTAAGAGCCTGCAAGTGATAATCCTATGTCTGTTGGTTGGTTGGTTATGTTTTTAGTAAGCAGGAACTGAATGATATTTTAATTTCAGAAGTACTATGCAGTTCTTTTTTTACTGTTGTTGAGTTGTTCACTTTCTCACACTTTATTGAAGTTATCCTGAATTTTAAATATTGTAGTTTATGCTGTTAGCCTGGTAATCACTGTAATAATGTATTTTTGCACAGTAAAATAATCTTATTATGAACAGTGCCTCCCATGGTGGCTGCTGATTATTATACAATGTAAGCCGACTTAATGATTCAAGCTTTTGTTCTGTTTGCATATCTTTGTTCATCAAAGACTTCTTTTACTTCCTTTAAATGCACTTAAAAATGTAGAGAACAGAAATTGCTCTTCTTTATTCAAACCACCAAAATTGCTTTTAATGGGCTGCCTGCCCACATGTAAAGCTGGCAAATGTTTCTGATTGGGGGACTCAAACAGAATAAGCAACCATATAATAATACAATGAGCAATTAGTCTGTGCTTCCACAGCCAACAAAAGATACTACAAATGGCAGAAAAATGGCAACTATACCACAGCTTTCGTTGGATTAGAATAAAAAATGATGTCCTATGACTCTCAAATTTATTTTAGTGCAGCCTTTTAATTATTGTATTTGACATTTTAATCCATGGCAGTAGGTTTTCCGATAAACCACAGACTATTTCTCTCATTATTTGTTTTGAGTTTCTTAGTTGGTTTTTAACCCTCTCATATCAGACAAGGGCACCCTTCAAAAGAACGATGGTGGCCATTAATCAACCTCTGACAACCTGTTAATGTTACCGTAGGAAACGAAAGTAAGTTTCCAGCTTGTCTCCCATTCCAAAATGAAGCCTCCCTTTCTTTCATTCTTCAAGGAATTTAATTTTGGAAATCTGAATACAGTTTCAAAGCTGGCATGGTCAAAGGTTAGAGCAAACTGAGGTTTTCTCACATGGAATGCTTTCAGAATGAGAGCTGCATATTCTTGGGCTTTGAAAAGAAATGTATCAGGGCAAAGGAGCGCCTGAATAGCAAACATGTCTGTGAAACAGCTTTCCATTCATTATTGTATTTTACTCATCTGTCAACCTTTTGTTGTTAGCATGATGTATTTTTCCTCATGTGCAGTCAATTCTAACAGAACTGTATTTGCACACCAGAATGTTTTCAAACATGTATATACGTCGAGACCAGAATAGATCGATCATACTAGACGGTCCAAATGCAAAATACACTTGTGTGCTTTTCGATTCTGCTTTCTTTATTATCTCTAAGCATGCATTGAAGATAGCAAAAAGGAAGTGTAAAATGAAGCAAACAACAGCAAAGGATGAGATTATTAAGTAGGTGAAGTCAAGATTCAGGCTTAGATCATAATCACAAAAGACGTATTTAGCAAAAGAATATACCTGTTAATTTGAAATAAAGTACTAAAATCACACAAGTATTCAGACAAATCAACATACCTTCTATGTTTTATTTCTCTTTGGTTCCCAATCAGGCTAATTTTCTTTTTAAAAAATAACCTCAATACTCAGCTTTTTTACATTGCTTTAAATTATCATCAAGACTAGGCATCTGAATAGTTACATCAATTTCAGACCACTAATTAAATGTATGAGATATTATGGGGTATTAGTCAGTTTTTCCAACTAGAAAATACACCCCAAATGGCAAAACAATGGCAAACTCACTGCATCTTTTCCTGACATTTACTGCCTCACAAATAATTGCAGTACAAACAGATTACAGATTATTTTCAGTCATTTTTTGTTTGGCATCAAAGCAGTGAGATTACTTTTTTCGCTTCTCCAAAAGGTGGTGGACCCAAGCTAGCTGGTTTCTGGACTTGGGTTTCAAGGTTGAAAAAGAATAGTAATTATGTAAACAGATTCAAAACATAATCAGGTGAATTGCCAGATAATATAAAGTCATATAAAGTGTATAAATAAGAGACAAAGAAAGGTGCACAGAACAGAAGTGAGATTGTTGAGAAATGTTCTCACATGACATTTGCCACAGGGACATCAACTAGTACGTTTTCTGGCATGAAAATTCTGAGTGGCCCACACAAGCATTTTCCTATATGAGTGCAGACTTCTCAAACCTAAAGACTATAACTTACCTAAATAATAACATCTGTCTATCTCTTGTTAAAGACTAAGGAAACATGCAAGTTCATGCTTGTTTCAAGTCACAAAAAAGTGAGTCACACAATGGGAGGCTGCTGCCTGAACTGACTCAATTGACATCAGGTCATTGTAGCACCCTCGGATATCATCATCTAATATATAAAGCAGAGTCTATGTATGTTTGTTTGTCCTCCATACAAATCTGCACCGGGGGTCCGATCGCCACTAAACTGGGCATGGGGCTGCTTTGTGACCAGGAGGAGGTCATGGGGTATGTTTGGTTGGGAAAAATGTCCTTGGTCTCTCCTTGCTGAGAGAGTTGCTCTCAAAGATGTCAAGTATATAACCAGACAGGAGGTGAGAAAGGTGCTTCAAAAATAATGACAAGCAGCAGGTTTTACAGGAACGCACTTGAGAGAGGAAGCACCGGTTAAGAGATGTTCACTAACGCAAATACAGTGGAGAGGTGCTAAAGGCACACAAAGGGCAAGAGATAGCAAAAACTTTTTTAAATTACTGTATTACCTGTCCTTGACAGGTATGGTGGCTAGTAAACAATAACACAATAAATTACTGAGGGAAGCTCATTACTTTTTACACAACACTGGCCCTTAATGCAGAAACACCACTTATAGCAAGGAACACATTCTTTACATCTGTGGTGGGCTGGCGCCCTGCCCGGGGATTTGTTCCTGCCTTGCGCCCTGTGCTGGCTGGGACTGGCTCCAGCAGACCCCCGTGAACCTGTGTTAGGATATAGCAGGTTGGAAAATGACTGACTGACTGACTGACATTCTTTACATGCAAAGTCTAATATGCTGTAGCAGGATGTGAATTGTACTACACTAGAAAATGGAAATATAATAGAATTGTTAAAGTAACAAGACTCTGCTCTGCAAAGTTTTGTGATGGTGTAGTGTCTATTACTGTGGCATTATGGATTTGGCATCCTGGTCAAGGCTGTACAGAGTTTGTAGCTTCTTCCCATATCTAAATGATGCATTCTTCCCAGATCACAAAGACTTCTATGTTAGGTTTAGTGCTGATTCTAAACTGGTCTGGGATTTGTGGGCCTTAAACCTGACTCCTATATCCCGGATGCTAAATATGCTCTAGCCCCTCAGAGTGCTGGAAAATGTTTTGTTGTGATTCATTGCAATTAAATAACATATATTTTAAAAATTATACATTTTACTTTTTGAATATAACTAGAACAACAGATATTTGGGAAAGAAATGTTTCCCTGAATCCAAAAATTAATCTAGAACTTGTGTCAGCACTAGGGAATTGAGACACATAGTGGTGAATTGTTTAACTTTAAATGGATACAAAAAGAAGAAGGCCAAGAAAAAAGAAAAGGGGAAAAGAAAAGAAGAAAAGTTTTTTGATTCTTGTTGTGAAATATATTCACTGTGGGAATTGTAGTGCAGGTGTTGGTGTATCCCATCTGTTTACTACTTGTGTCATCATGCAAATGACAAAACAGTATTCACAATGTTGTTCGTCTATCTAATGTTTTTAAACATGTATTTTAGCTGTTTGGATTTAAAATGTTTTTACAAAATTAAGTAACAGTTGTACTGGACTAAACATGATGTTCAAGCACGTACTAACAGGGAAAGGTATGAGAGGTGGCAGTCAGCAAGCTTACAGTTGCAGTGCTTAAGCCAGTGACAAAGTGGTCTGAGCCAGCAGCTTTGTGAAGAAGTGAAATGGGCTGCTTTTAACATTACTGGACTGTCCCTGCTTTGGCTCTAGGGAGAAGAGCTAGGGCTGTACAACGTACGAATCTCCGGTGCATGTAAAACTGCATCTATCCTTTCAGTATTCACTGAATATTCCCATTGTGAGCAAATAAATTATTTACAAGGAACCATTCAAATGAGACAAGCCATTTCTTTACAGTCACTTTCATAAAATGTCAATGGTTTTGTAATTGTTGTTATATAATTTATTAGCACAATTCAATTAGTGTCATATTGTATCAATATCTAAAATGAGAAGCAAGTCAGACATTACTGGAAGAAAAAAAAAGAATTTCCAGACAGAGTTTCACTGCCTTGACCCTAGAATGTCACAATAAAGACATTAAACTGTATTGTTTTAAGATCATGTGTAAAGTTTATCTGGAAAAAAAACATGATCCATCCCTATTGTAAATTCCCATCTGACTAAGTAAACTCAATTTGTGTGGCAGATGACCAGGTTGACAATTGACGGTTTTGTCTTTGCTCTGGGTTGGCCCTGTTTATTTCCCATGTTTTCTCAACCTTGTTTGTCGTTGTAACAGTCAGAGATGTGCATTCAAACTACACTTTTATTTTAGGGTGAGAGGTTGCTCAACAACAGAAAATACAGTACACACAGTTCTTTGGAGATTGCAACTATAATAAAAATTGGTGACATGACTAAGTCTAATTTAATATGACTGAGTCTAATTTATAGTCCTCTATTACCTAGAGTTCTGTTGTACTAAGAAAACAGCCTAACAAGTATCATTGTATTAATTTATGGTATACTGGGTGCCTGTCTGTCTTTTAGGTAAAATACAGCAACTAATTTAATAGAATTAGATTTCTGAGCACCAATAAATGCCCGCTAACCATTGTAGTGCACTACACAACTGTATTTGTTTATCTTACAAGGTACAATATCTTTCCAAATGTGATAACTTTCAACAAGTTACATAAATTTGTTTCTAATAATTGTTATGACATTCACAAATACTCAAAGCCAACATCTTTGTAATGTACTTTTCTAGAATTGATGTCAAAAACAAAAATCAGTGGGCTAAGCCTAAAGTGATGTCAAAACAGGAATTACCAAAACTACAAGAATGCCATCAGAACCAAAACAAAGCCTATAAACTGAAACGAGTACTGGGACGCTACAAGTCACTAGCCAGTATACCTAACACTATAAATTCAATAATAACACTGTTTAAGGTTTAAATATATAATTTCAGATGAAGAACTGAAGAGTTACCCTGAGTTTTAAAGTGCAGCCTTCGTGACATGATGCATTGTACCTCTTGACAGGTATTCAATTCGTTAGTAATGGTGCAGTGCGCCCTTGCAACTCGCCAATTAAATGCTTGGATTTTAAAATGGTAGTGCGATGCACTAAAAATTAAACAACAAAAATATTCACATCTTTGTCAAAAGCACACATATGTTCACTTTCACTGAAAATAAAGTTTTAAGGATATTCAAAACAAATGCATAGAAAAAATGTACCTAAGACCAAAAACATGCTTTCAGTGAGATGTTGGAGGTTTAGCGATTATCAACAATAATTTAGGAAAAATATAATATGGGAATATAAAAATGACAAATTATTTGGTGTATTAGTGATTTTCTTATCCTAACATGGCATATCAATTCTCACTTAGTTTATATGTTCTGAATCATACAGTATCAATTCTAGCTTTGAAGCTCTCAAGGTTTTGCTTTTAACTTGAAGTAAGTGTTGACAGTTCTCTGAAAAAATGTTCTTAAACATTGGTCTAAAGTTTCCTCATAAACCGCTTTAATCTGTGTCCCCTGTGTCCTTGTTGAAGAGCTTATTTAAAGTAACAGCTGGCATTAATCTTACACATTCCCTTCATCATTTTTAGAGTCCTTTGGCATGTTTCCTCTAAAAATTGTAACCTCTGTGCCTATTGTACAATACTGTGCCCCCACAGAATAAGATCTTTTGGATTCGTTTATGAGACATAATAAACACATTCAGTGCATACAATAAATCCACAGCTTCCTGGCAGCTATTGTTAGGGAGAATCCTGCATGGCATTTTTCTAATTAATCATTGTAGAATGAATGCCCTCATTAGGGGGCATCACACATGTGCATTTAAGCTTCCGGCCTTCTGGGCTCATAGGAGGCTGAGGATCTGTGCTGGTATCCAGAAGGCTGCCGGTTCGAATCCCTGTCACTGCCAAAAGAGATCCTACTCTGCTGGGCCCTTGAGCAAGACCCTTAACCTGTAATTGCTCCAGGGGCACTGCACAATGGCCGACCCTGCACTCTGACCCCAAGGGGTATGCGAAAACTAACAAATTCCTAATACAAGAAAGTGTATAAGGCGAAATAAAGATAAAAAAAAAAGCACTACCACTCCGGGACACGAGGGGGGGCTGTTACTGACAGCGTCATCTTGGTTTTTTTTTTTGGGAAACTGCCCACTGAAGGCAACTGACTCCTCCCCTTCCGGCCCCTTCACTATAAAGCCAATGCACTCGTGAAACGGCTTGTCTCATTCTGGAGAGTGCAGACCACACAGCAAAGCTCCCACCCAAGTATTGACCACTCTACAGAGCCTTGAACCTGGCTGATAACTTTGCATTATTATTTTAAATTTTGTTATTATTCTACACTCCATCGAGCAACTGATTAAAAGGAGTGGCCCGTTTTGTGCCCCAACATCTCCTCTGTGACCAATGTGTTCCCTCAGTCGATGACAGGACAAATGAAAAGGTTAAATTCTGGTATGACTTAAACCATGTCAAAATGTAAACGTTACTGTACCACGAGAGGGTATGTCACCCAATGTTACCATTCTAATCTAGAAGTTTCTTCACTTGGGACTCTTGCCAGAAACAAATTTACAAAGTTTGTGCAAATAGATCATTATTTGTCCCTGATCCTTCATGAAAAAATATATTTGAATTTTAATCTATCTGTGAATCTCTGTACCCCTTTCCTAAGTTCACAATACCTGCTGCTGAAACAGGGTATGTGGTTAACATTAACAAAAGCTTAGTTTTACAATGGAATAGTTGCCATAGTGTTGGTATGCCATCTCTAGTGCAGAGCTAGGAGGAGAGGGGGTTGATGGTATAGGTTCTCCTACTAAGATTACTCAATGAAAATGGAAATTACAGTTTTTTGTTTTGTTTTTTTTTCATTTGAGACAGAAACTTTGCACCCCTTTAAGACTTCTTTAAGAAAATCACCCATTCAATGTATTACTTATGAACTTTCAGACTATTCAACATAGTCTGATACAACTAAATCTCAATTAAACTGGATATGTATATGGGTCCAAATTGTAGTCTACCCAGAAAGAAACACTGTCTTGGAAGAAGATGGAGACCATAAGGCGTATTCCATGCATTTAAATGGTAATGTTGAAGATGGTTAAGATGAAGCTGGGGTTGCCTAGCTATAAAACAATGAAGATGAATTAGTCATTTTGTTTTAAATGCTGACTCTGAGACATGACTAATTCAATGGGACACAGGCAGGTGTATTGATAGAAATGTCAACTTAGACTTGAGAGGCAAAAACTGATGGAAGGAACACTGACCAGAAAATAGGATATAGGCTGAAAGTTAACAAAACCCAATTCTTTGATAGAGAGATTTACTATCTCTTTATGGTATTGTTGTGGTAGTTCTTCTGTTATTTTCTTTGTTAATATCTTACAAATGGTTTAAAAAAAACAGGAATAAATAAAATTATTAAGGTATTAGACCTCTGTCAAATTGAGTTTACACTTTCCCATTAACTATGCTTTAATGTATGACATTTCACCACATTGACTCAGCATTCTTTAAGGTTCTTCTGCATATTAATTCACAAATATTTAATTTCATCGCCCTTGTGTTGAAAAAAAATACTAAAATAGCCAAAGAGAAAAACTATAACACCTTACCGGCAAAATTAAAGAAAAACTGAAAGTCTCATCGGCTTCTGGAATATCATCATCTCTGACTGCAATAAAAATAGTTTTATTGGTTTCTGAAGCATCCAGACGAGCAACATAGGAAACCGCTTCAAAGTCCCCTGTATTTTTTTCTTCAAGCTGTAATAGGGAGAGAGAGAGGGAGAAAGAGAGTGATAAATGCAATTGTAATAATGAATGTATAACTTACAGTATTTTGCAGGAAGTCAACTCAATCGTGAGTTTTGAGATTTTATAGTTGAAGAACCAAACTCCAGAAACACAATGAAGAAAGAGAGTGTGTGTGGATGGAAGTGGCAGTTTACACATGTAGTTGGGTTAATCTTCTTTTCCTGTATTATTTTTCACCACCTTCTGAATCTAAGTAGGTTTTCTCTCTTTATACGTTTGCTGGACTTGTGTCAGTGGGCACTGCAGTGAAATATTTGGGAATTCTAATTGAAAATTAGAACGAAGAAGACAAGATGAAATGTGTAGTAGTCTCCAATAATAATAACATTTTAATACTCAAAAGTAACTCAAATTGCTTTACAATAATAATAACAGGGACATCACAAAAGAAGAACATAGAAAGGTGAAGAAGAAACATACAAGGTCTGTAATTTAAAATATTTTGTACTTGGTTTAATATGCTTAGTAACAAAGCTAAACATACCCAAAAGAAATACATGAACTTATCCTTGCCCATCTGATCTATGTTTTAGTTTTATAACTGTTTGTTATGATTTCATCTTGATTATGCTGTAGATACTGTTGCCTAAGATACTCACTAGATAGAGTTTACATGTTCTCCCTTTTTTAATTGAGTTTCTTAGAACTCTGTTCTCCTCTCACAATCCAAAGGCGTTCAGTTAGGTTCATCATCAAATTCCTACTGTTGTAAGGTGTGATTTAAGTGTGGCTATATACTCTGGGATCAACTGTTATTCCATCTAGTGTTATATCTTTGCTCGTTCCCTATGCTACCAGCATAGGTTCTGGCTATTAATGACTCAATTTTGTGTAGAAAGTTTAAGACAATGGATTGATATTTGATGTATTTATTTTATTTTAGTTTGGATCATTTAAATAGCTTATATAAAAAGCCAAATTTTCCCGTGGGGAAAAAATAAAGTTCTGTCTATCTATCATATTAAATGTGTTGTACAGAAGAGAAAGACTGACTCTGAGCCCAAGTAAAGTATGGCAACCTTTTTTCTAGAACCTAGGAGTCACAGTGGACTTGTCACTATTAACATCAAGACAGTGTTCAGAAGCCATTAAGATGGCTAACAGAATGTTAGGTTATACAGCACAATGTGTGGAGTACAAGTCAAAGGAGGTAATGCTTAAGCTTTATAACACACTGGTGAGGCTTCTTCAGGAGTAGTGCATGCAGCTTTGGTATCCACATTACAAAAAAGATAAAGCAGTGCTAGAAACAGTCCAGAGATTTATGAAGTAGTATTATAAGCAAATGGAGATTAAGAAGTGACAAGTTTGAACTGTTTAAAATTCTGAAAAGAATTAGCACAGTGGATCAAGACTGGTACTTTTTAAAATAAGCTCCACAAGAACACAGGGACAGAGGTGGAAACTTGCTCAGGATAAATTTCTCACAAATGTTAGAAAGTTTTTCTTTACATAGAGAAGCATGGACAGATGGAATAAATTACCATGTAGTTGAGGCAGACAGGTGGACTTTAGGGACATTCAAAACTTGAACTTGGTGTTATTTTGGAGAAATTAGGTGAGGGCGATTGCTTAAGCTTTGTTGGGCTGAATCGCATGTTCTATTGTAATGTTTCAAAAAAAGGACAATCGTCAAGCAGCCAATCTTTAATACTGTATATAAATACTGTATAATGTTGTCTTTATAAAACATTAATCTCCCTTTAGGAGGTGGATCTGATTTTGTTGGTTTCTGTTTTTCCGGAACAACATCAAAATTGTCATTCCTAAGCAGTCATTTACCTTCAACTAATCATCTTTAAGGTTAGCGGTTCACACACAGGTCTCGCCAACTGTGAAAAAAACCTAGTATCTCACATCTTTCAAGTTTTCAGCAAATTGAGAAAATGATGTCGCTCCTATAATTAACGATCTGTAGATTTCGTTTTTCCTGAGCTTCATGTACACAAAATTATTTTTTTCATGAATCAACAACACCTGCCATTTAAATCACACGGTCGCAGCATTTAAACCACATGATCATAATCTGATGTTTTCATTGGTAGGCAGTCTTTCCTCATTGGCCAATGGAGTTGCTAGGTTTTTTACTTGCAGTATGCACAATACTGTGTACATATTAGCTTCTTCCATCATGCTATGACCGGAATGAAGACATATTTGGCCATCACCACTATATTATAACAACAGCAAAGACCTAGTAACTCCAAAAACTAAAAAAAATTCAGTTTTGAAAAAAAGGGCAGTAATTAGGTTTTTCCATTGCACTTGAGAGGTACTTGAATAAAGACTGCACATAAAGGCATCTGAAACTAGTTAAATACAACATCACAAGATATGAGTAGACGGGTAATTTACCAGGTAAAGTATTTGGGAGAATACATTTCTCCACTAACCTCTGCTCAAAAAAATCTGTTCATACCATAAACTATACTGTTTTTGTAGTAGTAGTATTGACACATGTACAGAAAGAGGAAGCATAGAAACAAAAGTAAGATGTACATTAGGTATGCTGATCTGTGCTATCTATTAAAATAAAATGAAGTTATACATGTTACAAGTTGGTTGGACACGCAAGAAAGAACTTCACCATAGTTTGCAAAAGCAAACAGCCAAAATAAAAAACAAAAGTCATGTGTACACAACCAACATCTTTAATGGCTTAGAAATTACTGGTACGGTACATCCATTGACATACATCCATTTTAATGCCATGTACCTGTTTTTATAAAAAACATCTGTTTGGGTAATTTGTTATGTGTATAGACTGATTGTGATGTTGTTAAATGATGCAGTAATCCTTTCTTATTTTTGTTAACAAATTAACTGGAAAACACAAATATATTTTTGTAAAGATGTGGCAGAGCTGAAACTGTGAATAGATTTAGACCTGCTATTCATCAGTCCATCTATTTCCAAGATCCGTTTATTCCAATTTTAGGTTTTGGAAGTGATGGACTTTATCCTAGTAGTACTGGGACTAACGTAGGAACCAACCCAGAAAAGTGTGTTAATCCATTGTAGGACACAGTTATAACACATTTCAACACTTGCCTCTACTATGCTGGTTAATCTAACCAGTACTTTTTTAGATGTTGGATTTCCCAGACAAATAATTCATGCATTCAAGGAGAAGATGATGCAACTCTAAATGGAGGATTCCCTCAGTTTCTAGAGCAGTGAGATGACGACACTCACCATTGCACTACTAGGACACCCTAACCATAGGATAAAAGTTAGAACTATTGGTTGACTTTAAAGAGTTTGCAAAAATTTCTGCATACCTTTAAAAAATATTATTGATTTTGTCAATAAAAAAAACTGCTACACAGACAGAAAAATGGGCTTTTGAGTCCTTTTACATTCTTCACTTGCTTACTAAAGCTGACATTTTTACTATATATTCACATCATTTTATGTGATACAGCTAATAGAAGAAAAAGAAAAGAATAATAGGGCCATATGCCTTCAAATTCAGTGCATTAAAACCCCTAACTGATGTGTAATTTATTGCTAGCAAAGGGAGATATAGAACCCACTAAATGCTCCAGATGTTACCAATGTAACCAACCCAAAGACAGCAGCATCTTTAGTGTGGTAGCCTGTCTTTGAATCTCATACTTAGAGAAAAGACAGGCCATCTCACTACAGCTGTCAGTCCCGGAATAGAGACAGCCGGAATTTATCTGTTAATCAAAGTCAGTCACATTGCAATTTAAATTCTAAAAAACATAGGCCTGGGCAATTTCTACCAAATGTTTCAGTGTGTAGCCTACAGCTTCTGTTTCCATATGTGTTTGCAGTGATTCTTTGCTCCAGATCTGACCACAGAAGCCTGCTTCATAGTTAGAAAAACAAACATCTGGTCACCCATTGTTGTTAATAGTTTAACTAAAACAAAAACATCTGTATGTTATTCTGCATTGGAAGAGCTCCCAAAACTATGAAGGAAGGTCTAACCAAAACTTAGCATCTCACTGCAATTCCATTTCCACAGATGACAGGATCTTTTCAATTATGCATCAGCTGGTGGAAAAAGATAAATACATCCTTTTTTGTGGGGAGTCAGTGTGGGTGGCAAGAAAGCTTAGCTGCTTTTGGTTGACCATATTGCTTTAGTTTTATTGTACTGGCCAAGACAAAACATATGGGAAGCTGTGAAAAAGATCTAATTAAATTATTCCAGTCCTCTATTATTCTGGGTTTCTGTTTGCTAAATACACTCTGTTAGTTTAATTGATCATTTTAAATCAATTCATTGTTGAATTAATTCACTTTCTTATCACTGTAGTATTGTGTTACAAAATTCTAAGCTTATTTTTTCGAAAACAACAAAAATTATGCATATAGCTCTTGAGAGTAATTAAACTGACATAGTTCTAAATTAACCTGCTGATCATAAATGGATTAGTGGTAGTTGTATGTACAGTGTGTATATGTTTAGTGTATGTATGTATGTATTTATTTTTATTTTGAGATAGAAAATAATATAATGCATACATTATATTGTTTGATAAATTTAGTCACACTGGTGCCTTGTCCAGGTGTTGTTCCTAAATTGTGCCCTATGCTTGCTTTGATAGGCTCCAGCTATCCTACAAACCAACCCTGGTTAAGCGGTTTAAGAAGATGGATGGATGTATGGGTGAAATATAGTCACATTTATTAACTCTACAACTAAAGACAAAGGACATTCAAAAAGCTTCTGCACTTTTAAATTTTCATTGGGAACAGTGAAGGTGGGAGGAGTAGTAATTGGGCATTAAAAAGTTGGTACAATGCTGGGAAAATTGCATCACAAACGAAGGTGACTATCTAGAAAAGTAATGTAATTTGTTTTTGAAATTCTTAATAAATGGAGTTTAAAAAAAGTGTGGAAACTTTTTGAATGTCCCTTGTATATTGGAAGAAGAACTGGTGAAAATGTCAATGTATCTATTGTCAGACAAGTTTCTAGCAACTCTGAAAACTACTGATCTGATTAAGGCAAGGAGAACAATAGTGCCTGATTACTTCCAACAGATGTATCCATGATATGTTTAAAATCTGCGAGCTCTTCTACGGTATAATTAGAAAGACTAATTAGTTAAAAATTTAATTATAGATGATTGGCAGTAATAACATCTAATTAGTCTATTTTATTTTTGCACCCCTATATGTTAAACCCTGTCTTTATTACACCCAACAGAAAACACTTACAAAATGTGTACCAATAAAGTAACAGTTTTGAAGCTGAAAATATTATTTTCTAATCACGCATGCTAAAGGCCCTACTCCAGGGTTCCTAAAGTTTATCCTGGAAGGCCGCATGGCAGCAGGCTTTTTTTTTCAACTTATCCAATCATTTTTTTTTTTGGACTTTTATCCAGGTCAAGGTTGTGGGAGCCTGTTCCAGTAAGCATCAGGCACAAGGCACGATCTGTCCCTATACTGTACATGGTACCAGTTCATCATGTGCTGAACACACACACACTAGGGCCAAATTAGCAATGCCAATTTATCTAACATGTATGTCTATGGACTGTGGGAGGAAGCCCACACAGACACAGAAAACAAGCAAACTACATGTAGGTAGTTTGTGAGGTAGCAGGCCTACCACTGTACCACCCTTTTTCACCACTATTTCTTACTTAAAAGCCACAATTGCTCAACCAACATTTTTCTGATGAATTTTAGCTAACTTACTCATCAAACACCTTAATTGCTCCTTTTGTTCTTAAACCATGTTCAGTTATAAAAGAACTGCAAATAACAAGGGTACCAGGAGTCCACCAACTAACATAATATCATTAATGCCTTGGCATGTTCATTATAAAGTATCTGTTCTAGTAAGATATTCAGGAAAAAACTGGCAGAGAAAGACATGAAGCACTAAAATCACTCATTTCCTCCAATCCATAAATGATTTGGATGAAGTTCTCAATAAAGAAAACCTACAATATAAAAAAAGACCCAACACTGCAGAATGAAACCACTAAGAAGCTATATAATTAAATAACAAGTTCCATTATCAGCAAATAATTAAGAAATGAGGCTAGAAAAAAAAAACATGTAGCCAATGCAGCCTTTACAGGCTCAAACTTGAGGACCCTGGCCCATTCCTTAATTTAACAGAGAATGTAATGTCAATATTCAATTTTATAACAACATCAAAAAAGGAAGCTTATATGTTAAAATAATGACCAACTTTAATTATGAAAATAGAAAATTAAGAAATCCAATAATTAATAAAGCAAAAGAATAAAAATGATAGATATCAATGATAGGTATTGAAATGTTCATAAAAAGAATTTAGGATACATAGATTATAGGACAGTTATGATCCTCATAATATAAATATAACATGTGTGAAGTGTTTTAAGAGAGTGAGTTCATAAAAGTTAAATTATACATCGGCAAACAATATTTCAAAAAGATGCAACAGTGTTTTAAAGAACTTAGCTGGAGTGAATGTCTAGTTGTGGAGACAATGGTAACAGACAAAAGCTTTGTTGGTTTATATTTTGTGTAGTTTAGTTGTGCCTTTCTCTAAAAAATAAATAAATAAATAAATAAACATTGTGTTGTGTTCACCAGTCCCACAGCATGAAAATGTTTTATCTTCTCTTTCTTCACCATTTTTTCATTTACAGGCACGGTATTGTGACTGAATGTTAGGTTAATATGTCTGTTTTAGATCCTTTTCAGAATATATGCAAGCAAATACCACACCTACATACTCTTTCATCCATTCCACTGTTGAAATATTTGTTAAAACCCAGAATTAGTTTAAAAGGATGTGCATCAACAACAATAAAGCACTGGGGAGGCCTCTTTTAAAGTTTGCATTCAGTAGCATTCATTAAGAATGAATCACTGAAGGTTGTAACACCATGTTGAAAACTGCAGTAATGTAGGTAAGAGTATAATCCTTGTCAGACAAGAAAAGGACACAGAAAGGATGGAAAAACTTGTTCAGAGACAAAACAAAAAGGGCAGAGCAAAAGCACCAATAGTATCTGAATGAATGAGTCCTGAATGGATTCATTATCTGCTTCGTCAAATGCACGTGACGTAGCTTAAAACAAGCTTAAAGTGATTCCTGTACAAGTAATTTTGCGATGCACTGATAAACAGGATCATGCCAAGGAAAAAAAATATTCTGACTATAAGCATGCTTCTTAGGCCAGAGACTCCACCTGCAAGAACTGGTTATCTCTGACCAGTGTAGCAGTAGAGGCTGTTATCGACCTCTTGCACCTTCAGGTACCACGCCAGACACCAGGTAAAAGTCCAAGACTTTTTTATTTTATGATAATAACGTGCACTAAGCACCCTCCACTCCACACTGTACATACATCCATCCATCCATCCATTTTCCAACCCGCTGAATCCAAACACAGGGTCACGGGGGTCTGCTGGAGCCAATCCCAGCCAACACAGGGCGCAAGGCAGGAAACAAACCCTGGGCAGGGCGCCAGCCCACCGCAGGGTGCGCACACACACACCAAGCAAACACTAGGGACAATTTAGAATCGCCAATGCACCTAACCTGCACATCTTTGGACTGTGGGAGGAAACCGGAATACCCGGAGGAAACCCACGCAGACACAGGGCTAACATGCAAACTCCACGCAGGGAGGACCCAGGAAGCGAACCCGGGTCTCCTAACTGCGAGGCAGCAGTGCTACCCACTGCGCCACCGTGCCACCCTTATACTTTTATGTAAATTCATATAAACTAGGTTGATCCTATTCAAATATTCAGTTTTGATTAATTTAAATTGAAGTTCAGGCATACTTATCTATGTATCAAACTATCATAATCCAGTTAATGGACATGGGGCCAGCAACAATGGACATAAGGACATAATACCAGTCCATCATAAGCTACATTCATGCACATGACTACAACCTCTGTCTATATATACTGTATCTCAGAGGTTTAAACTGTCAGTTTCAACTGTAAGGAATGTAATCAGGAAATGGAAGGCCACAGGCACAGTTGCTGTTAAACCCAGGTCTGGCAGGCCAAGAAAAATACAGGAGCGGCATATCCACAGGATTGTGAGAATGGTTACAGACAACCCACAGATCACCTCCAAAGACCTGCAGGAACATCTTGCTGCAGATGGTGTATCTGTACATCGTTCTACAATTCAGCGCAATTTGCACAAAGAATATCTGTATGGCAGGGTGATGAGAGAGAAGCCCTTTCTGCACTCACGCCACAAACAGTCGCTTGTTGTATGTAAATGCTCATTTAGACAAGTCAGATTCATTTTGGAACAAAGTGCTTTGGACTGATGAGACAAAAAAGTTGTTATTTGGTCATAACAAAAAGTGCTTTGCGTGGCGGAAGAAGAACACCGCATTCCAAGAAAAACACCTGCTACCTACTGTCAAATTTGATGGAGGTTCCATCATGCTGTTGGGCTGTGTGGCTAGTTCAGGGACTGGGACCCTTGTTAAAGTCGAGGGTCGGATGAATTCAACCCAATATCAACAAATTCTTCACGATAATGTTCAAGCATCAGTCACAAAGTTGAAGTTACACAGGGGTTGGATGTTCCAACAAGATAATGACCCAAAACACAGTTTGAAATCTACAAAGGCATTCATGCAGAGGGAGAAGTACTGAACTGCAGTACTTTCACCAAAAGATGTAAAATGATCAGAGAGCCCAGTAAGAAAATTAATATTGATCAAAAGTGTGTTTAATATGTTCCACTTATAATATTTGGTTAGAATATAAAGAGCTGGTATTCAGTTTCTTTCCCTTCTCTAGAAAGAAAGAAAGAAAGAAAGAAAGAAAGAAAGAAAGAAAGAAAGAAAGAAAGAAAGAAAGAAAGAAAGAAAGAAAGAAAGAAAGAAAGAAAGAAAGAAAGAAAGATTTAGTAGTGAAATTTAAAACACTTACCAGAACCAGAGCATCGATTGTTACAGGATCCCCAGTCCTTATGATGATTAGGCGAACCACGGATGTGCTGCTTTCCTCCACTACAAATGTTGTTTCTCCAAAGAACATCAGTTCTGTGTCCCCAGTGACAAGAGTGATGGATAGGGCAAAAAGGAGCTCAGATAATAAGAAGACAGGGGGCATTCCTGTATTAAGACAGATACACAGGACCAAAGTAAGTCATCTCTCCTTTGAACCCCAACAAACAAGAATATTATGCAAATTAAAGTACTGACTACAAATTTTTTAAAACAAGAAAATAAGAAAATTAATGTGTTATGTAATGTGTAAACCTATGAATTTCCAGTTGATCCCAAAATTGAGAAAGCAATCCTTGGCTTGTCTCTGCAGTTACACGGCATCTTCTGTGACATGCAGGTCACTTTTCCTGCTCCTTGGAATCGAAACAGTAAATCACATGATGTACAGGTCCATAAAAGTAGAAGTGCAAAGTAATTGAACTTATGTAGAAAAATATGAAAGATGGCTTGGTGGCACTTGTAATTAAATGTCTACTCAGAATTTCTGTTACACTAAGAACACCCTCACTGCTGCATTATCTAAAGATTACAATGATTCAGTATTTCAGCACAGATTTTAAATCTCCACTAGGCACTTCTTTAAGATATTTCATGTTTAAGATATATGAGCTACATTTAGCCTTCACATCCATAATAAATAAATAATAAGACATGAATCTTTTCATCACTCGAGTTGGAATCAGCTGTTTATAAAAGAACTTTCACCATATTACAGTATATTGTAAAATGGTATTAAAAACATATTTTATGGTGACTACTGGTACATGTGATTACATTCTATTATCACTGTATTTTTTATATCTCTTACTGTTACAAATATATGTAATAAACAAAATTGTGATAACAAAACTCTTCAATAAAATGGCTAGAAATTAAAAAATGCTCTAACTTTCATACCAGATAACCAAGTCTCTGAAAGCACCAGAATGTTATGTCATGTCTACATTTTCTTACTTCTTAATTCTGATATTTGCTGTGAAGATGGGAATGCTGCAACATAATCCCTAAATCATTTCCAGCATTAGAACAATCAGTCAATGTTCTTTTTACATGTATGAAGTATATTGCACAAGTTGACGCAATATTATGTTCTGACCAAATTTAAAATTGTCTAATCTTGTTGCCTCTTTAATTTTGGTTTTCCAATTCTGTGAATTCACAAGTTTACACAATATATCAAAATTACCATTACTATTATAAATCGGAACAAATAAGGGTCCAAGAATGGATCACTGAGGAGTTTCTTTGATGATGATGTCCAATCTGAAAAACTCTATTTTTTAATTGTTTATGTTTTTCAAATTGCCCCAACTAACTTATAATCTATTTATTTCTCTGAAATATTTACCAGAAGAAAAAAAAAATCAAAGGTGCATAGTTTAGTTGCTTCAAGTTTTCCTTAACTGATGGACTCTCATGGGAAGTGACTTGTTTAGGATGTTTTGGGGTCTGGAGTGACAGCTTTGTTGTTAACAGTTCCGGGCTTTATTAACTAGGATACACTTTGAATTTTCTACAACTACTACATATATAAAACACAGATATGCATCACATATTGTAATGGAGGAAGAGTGTTTTGATCTATTCAAGCTGAGCCAGAATTAGGGGAGGACCACAGACAATGACAATGTGTTCCCAGAGCTGCAGGGTGGCTGTACCCTTCTCCAGCTTGATCTATATAGGTTTGGTGGTTCATGTGCGTGGACCTGTCAGGGAACTCTGGGCCTCAGGGTCCCTAAGAAGCTCTCTTTGACCCAAAATGCTTCCAAGTTATGCTCTTTGTTTGCTAGAAGTACTCCAAGACTGGGGGTTTATAAGAAGATGTTGTGCGAATTTGGAGTCAGGAGAGTTGGTGTAAGGAATAGAAAGTACAGACTCCGATTTACAAGGACAATAAATGGGTTATATGGGATGGAATTGTCTAATAAAGACATTACTTCTTGACAAAGAAAGGATTTGTGCAGTTCTGCTTTGAGATAGAGAGTTATGTGAGATCATCCTGCCTTGTCGTAATGTAGATATAATGTTTCTTTTATGTAAAAGTGAACTTGTAGGAAAACAATACACACATTCTACAGGAAACGTGTAAAAAGTATTATATGGAATATTTTATTAATACTTTGCCAGATAGGATTCACAGTTACTAATTTGTTACCTGATATGGCCCGGTGTTTAAAAATTATTATACTATGCAAAGTTGTTTTAAGATCAGGTGTTAATGCTATAATAACATGAGTACAAAAATGGTGTATTTCACATTATAAAAAGTCTAGTAACAGAAATTTCTCAGGGGAATAACAGTTGGAAGAAAAATTCATTTCCTTGAGAATGGCTGCCTTGCTCCAATTTAGAAGTCACTAAATGCTATCCAAATTGGATTAAGTGTTGCCTACTGTGTGAGAAGAAAGAGACAGATCAAAAGCTTAAGATCTTTAAGGTCAGACTTGCTATTTGTAAGAAACTGTGTTTTCATTTTCTCACAGAGATTCAACAAAACAATCAGAACTGAAAGTTCTCAAAAAAGCAAAATTAAATGTGCCATATGACTTCATAAATATTGTCAAGTAAAATTCTGTGCACATTTTTATGTAAGAGAGCAGGTTCCAATAACCTTTTTTTTTGCATTGTACTTTTTAATATTCTATGAAATTTGTTTAGTAATGCTGCATTTTCAAAATATAATTAAGAATTAAGATGATTTGAATCCAGACATTTTGTAGAAGTAATGCTTCCCCTATAAACAATCATCAAAATTGATCAAATGAAATATAAAATTTAAAATGTTTTATGATTTACAGGGTATCATTTAGATTAAGTCTTAGAGCCAAACGTTCATGTCTCCATGATATGCAATGTCTTTAAAAAAGTATTCACCCCTTGGATGTTTTCACATGTTATTGTTACTGTATGTAACATTGAATCACAGTGGATTTAATTTATCTTTTTTAATGCTGATCAACGAAAAAGACACTTTAGTGTCAAAGTGAAAGCAAATCTTTGCAAAGTGCTCTAAATTAATTACAAATAAAAAAACAAAATAACTGATTGCTTAGATATTCACATAGGTGTTAAGCCAATTGCTTTCAAAATTCACAAAATTAGTTAAATGGAGATTGCCTGTCTCTAGGCACGGGGTTCAACTGATTGTAGTACAAATGCACCTACATGTGGAAGATCTTGTTTGTTCTAATTTAGGAAATTACTCTTAACTTTACCAGGAATTATAATTTATCATGAGCTGTCTAAACTCTCAAGGATTGCCAGAAGATGACGTTTAGGCAGAGATCAGCATATACATCTTGGGAAAGGCGGAACGATTTACAAACATTGGACAACAATTAGCTCATAAAAAGATATCAATTTGCCATAGATATACAGTAATAATATTTGCAACAAACCTTGCACATTATCAATTGATCCATGCACTGTTAGCTAAAATAAAAGAGTTGATATAGCTTGTGGGCCACAGAGAAAATGTAGCTTTGAAATAGCAATGATTTGGGTATATTTCCACAAACCATTTCTTGAATTTTGCACCGAGATTTAAAAGCCTTTACAGGGCAAGAGGTAATATAAAAATGTATACATTTCCCTACGACTCCATGTATGAGAATGTTAAAGCAATGCTGCATTCATGCAAATCAGCACACAAGTTAAAATCATTGCCTCAAGTGTGGGTCAGCATACATATGTGAATCATAAGCGATAATATGGTATCATCAGACAGGTAGGTGGTCATGGATGCAAACTGTACTGCATAGCTAACATATTACCCAGGTGATAAGCAGGGCTGGATGTGTGAAATGTCCCACAGGCCTACTGAATTCTGCATTCCATGGACCCCTGTAATATTCATGTTACTTTTTATAGGTGAATGCTCCAGGGGATTTGGATAAATTGAGCCTCGTTGAAGATAAGGTGGGATCACAGAAAAAGACACAGCACGCAACTCTCGAAGATGATCAGGAAAACTGGAAGAGTGAATGCACTGTCAGTAACAGTGCAGGAATAGCTGTGGATAGTCTAAGTAACTGTTAGATAACAAGCCATTTCCCATAGCCATAACAGCAGGAAGGTAATTCTTCCAAAATACTGTTGTGGATCATTCATTGTTCATTAAACATGCCCGTTATCAGGCTTAACTCTCAATCAGTATGTGCATCTCAGTCTTTCCATCTTGGTGTTTGTTACTGTATTATTCTTGACGGTGTCGAGAAGTGGCTAGAATTACATGCAGCTTAGCACAATATCCTACCTTGTTATGTTTTCCTTCTTCTTCCACTACATTGAATATTACTATTATTATTTTTGTAATGAAGCCTTAGTGTTAATATCAAAAAAAATCCAAGTATCATCATGAGCACTATTTTGTAGCATGGGGTGCCATAAAACCAAGACATCATTTATTCTCAAATGTGGACTTCTACTCCTTGCTGACAGTAGAAATAAATACTTCTCATGTTCTACTCTGAGGTAGGAAAAATTCTTATACTAGTCAAACACTGAGACACTTGATAAATACAGGTACAGATCTCAATTCAAGTGAGAATTTGTGGCTGCACTTGAAAAAGACTCACAATCTTCATACAAGCTGGCGGACCCATCCAAAAAGACTCAAGGCTATCATAGCTGACAAAGAAGAAGTTACTAAATACTGAGTAAATACTTATGCAATCTATTATTTTGCCGTTTATATTTGTCATTACTTTAGGTCACTTTGAAGAGATCTGATCTTTGATCTTTGTTTTTTTATCAGTGTCAAAATTTCCAAAATATTTTTCTATGATTCAATATTGTATATCAATAAAATGTGAAAGTGTCCAAAGGGTGAATACTTTTTCTGGACACTGTATATGTATGCAATAATGTGAACAGAGTAGATAGTATAAAAGATTATGCTTCTGAGACCTTTCTTACCAGAAATTCACAGTAATTGAATTACTTTAGTCCAGATGTCTAATCCCACAGAAAACCCAGATATTACAAAGTACTAAATCCCTCTTTCACTTTTAAGACATTCAGTATGCCTCATAAATGGGATCCAAACTGCATGAGTTCCACTTACAAGTGAGTGGATGATTAAAATAGCCTACATAATTATAAGAATTACTTAAAAACTCATTTTAAAGCCACAAACTGAATTTGCCATAGTATTCTCATTATAAATACAAACATTGAGAATTCCGGAGGTTTTAAATTAACCTAAATTTTGTTTGGTGGTGTACAATCTAATAAAAAACACATTTTAATCACAATGCTACCATATTTGGTTTAAAGAGATGAGAAGTCTGTATAAACTGCATATTCAGTACCATCCCAGCTCCAAAACAAAGACAAAAACTTCACTTTCTTTCATTTAGCATGAAAACTCTGTATCTTTTTTAAGGCTTGATGCCAAGACAGACACTGAAAAGCTTTTGGTTACAGTTCTTTGCCACTGCCTACACTAAGGTCATAAAGAGAGATTTCAGCCTCTCCCAATATGTAGTAGAGGCTCTTCTGGAACTGAGAGTTGAAGTCATCATGATCAGATCTAGGCATTGCCTAATCTTTGCCAAAACATGTACTGTAGTTGGGTCTCCCAGGACTGACCATTTGAGCCAGCTAAGCAACATGTGCTGATCAATTAACAGCTCTGAATGAGTCTTTTCTAGAGTGACCATAACATACAGCTTTATATCAGATGACAGAACAAATAAGGTGATAAATATTATCTTTTTATGAAGGTACACTTATAAGCAAACATGTGCTTAAACATCATGTGAGTTATGAGCAATCCATGACTAACAGAAAAAACCAATAGTAAGTCATTACTTCAGTACTTACAGAAATAAAATTTGTGGATATACCTAATCGCAGTAATATTACGCCTTTCAAATCAACAAACAAATGTACTTTAGCTTATTTATCACTTTTCTATGGTGACTCCCAACCCAATGTCCTTGGCAAAGTAAAAATGTATAGTATAAGTTTTCATGTATATTTTATTACAACTGAATAGGCAGTTTTCAGTTTCCAATCTTAAATTAAGTGACTCTACGTGCTACTTGATTTCAAGAATAGCTCAATCTCAGAAACACAGCATGTAACTTCCATTCATTATTTTTTAGAGAACACAGAGATGGATGTATCACAGCTTTCATAATACTTCACAAGGGTAGATGTTGAATAAGAAGTACACATCTGGGGGTCTATGTATTTGGAATTAAATTGTATTTTTTTAGTTTTTTTGGTGTATTATGCATTGGTATTCTTTTTATGAAAATCTGGGGTGGTGTGAACTTGTATTATCACTCACTAGCCATACACCTGCTGGAAATCACATAATCAGCTTTTCCTAATAATTTTATTTATTTGGAAAAATTGATATATTGTAACGACATTGACAATGTGCTTCAGCCTGAGGATGGCATCATCAATATGTCATCAGCAGTATGAGCTGGCATTCCAGCATTCAAATGAACAGGTCCAGGTCCAGTGCCAGGTGCAGGGGTGCCTATAAAACCAGCAAGCCTGCCAAAGTCACAAATGAATTCCAACTAGTGCAAACTTCCATAAAAGATTAATATAAAAGAACAAGAATCCACTGGCTGGTGATCACTGGCACAATATGTTTGCTACTCATATAACCCACGACAGATATAACTGAACAATAAGGGACACAGACAAGTTTGAAGTAATTGTTGAACCGCAAATACCTCTTGCTTCCTTTAAAAGCAACTTTTATACCATCTTATATTTTTTATTAACATTACAAACCCACTTAATCTATTTCAGGGTCATGAGAGCCCAGAGACTATTCTGTAGTCTCAGGTATAAGGAAACTATCAACCTTGGAGAGGGCACCAGTCCATTGCAGGTCCCACTTACACACACCAACATATTTTCAGTTGTTATTTGCTGTTTTATTGGTGATGTCATTTCCTATGCTTTTTTTGCAAGTGTGCATTTTTTTTTTTTGGTTTATTTTTTGTGCATCTCTGATGTTTCAGTTTATCCAGTTATAAAAGCCTAAGATGCGTTTACTTTAGCGATTGCACTTTGAGAAAAAAGATAACACTAGCTACACAAAATCTAACTCCTGAAGCAATTTATATTGTTTATTATCTCTTTCATGCTTAAAATTTAAGAAATCTGCCCACATACCTTTGATTTGGGCTGTTTTGAAAGTTGGAATGCACTGACTTCTCACTACTCTCTTTCATTTATTCAATTTAACCCTGCACGATCACACAATTCAAACGATTGTACAATCACAATACCAGTACAGTCCAAAAAAATGAGTATCTGGGAAATGCAAAATGTAACCCCTAAGGTGTCTGCACTGCACTGCTAAAGTGGTGTATTATAGTGGCATTCATCTCTACTTACCCTTTACTTATTTTTTTCAGAGATAATTGTACTCGCCAGATTCATTGCTGGGTTGGTCTACTCTTGTACCTTAAGATTAATACACACATACATAGACATACACATACACACAGACCCTAAACACAAATGTACTGTATGAATGATGTATGCACAGCTTGTTATTCTGTAGCGCTTTAGCCCACACAAGTGCAATACTTTAACACACTGTTGACTATTGGATAGTGCTCTCATCCTCAGTCCATGAAAACCTTACAGTTCGGATCATATGGCACTTCCTTACTGCTCTAGGTGCTCTAAATATTTATCTTATTACTTCAATCACTTTAGATATAAAGACAAAGTATAGAAAATTAAAAACAACTTGGTATTTATTAAAGAACAATAATACCAGTAGAAGATAGTGTAAAAGAAAATGTAAACAGGAAAGTCTGGATATACTGTATATAGTCTTTAGAAAAAGCTTACTAAAGTGTCAAAGATGAATGTCCTTGGGCAGCTTTTAATCTAGCAATCAATATCATTCATGAGATGTTTTAGCTGACGATCTGATGAAAACGGTCACACGTCTCTCACCCTCTCTTGACGTTTTGACTCCTCCTGGCGTCGCTCTCTGGTCATTGCTATTTCTTCTTCCTACGCTACCCTGCCCTCTGTCCCACAAACAAGCTATATTTATTTTAAAGTTCACGTAAGAACATGTGATGCTGCACACATTTTATTGGTTGAACCACATATCTTCTTATATAATATGCTACCATGGTTGTCCGTTTGTTTGTCCAGGATTTTAAATCACCTGTAGCTCGTAAACCATTTGACCAATTGACCTGAAATTTGGTACACATATACTACATGACGTCTACTATCCGCTCTTGGGGCGAAGATTGACCTCCAAGGTTATTCCTCTTTTTATTTTTATTTTATTGTAGAATCAACTCTAAGCAGCGGCCAGCTGGGCGGCCATGTGGCGCATGTGTACAGGTGCTGTTCTCATTCCTACCACCTTCGCCGTCACTTCCCTTACCTCTTCATATATTAAATCAAACTTGAGGCAGATTGAAGGCTTAAGTGCCAGCTTAAGTTAAACATTAAAGAAAATGTACTAAGTAATTGCAACACAAACACGGACTTAATCAATTTTAATACGAAAAAATGCCAACAAAAGAAGAGAAGAAGTGGGCCGCTAGGGTGGAGAAAAGAAGAGCTGCTCAGGAAGCAGCAAGTGCATCAACCTCTGAGCAAACAAATGCTAAACATACAGAGAAAGAGTATGAAAACTACGAATGCTCAAGTCAAGTTTATTGACTGCACATTATCGTGCAGTGCGCCGTTACTAGTACAATATAATACTCTAAGCATTACACTGGGCATTCAAATGTTTTCAGGGGATTTTTAATCTAATGCAAAATCATAAACAAATCAAAAATGACTTTTATAATTATTTATTGATTGATAAACATCTTGGATGGGCCACATCTTTAACAGAATACAACAATCCATGCTAATGTTTCTTAAACCTGAAATAAGGTTCTCAATCCACCATTGACTTTCGGAACTCTTTCAGTTGATGCAGGATAGAATGAGGAAGCTCTAATTTGTTTCAAAATAGCTTATCTAAAAAAATTGAAGATTACAGATTGCTTAAAGGAAATTGTAAAAGATTAGAGCATAAGACCGGCATGAATTAAAGAAAGAAAAAACAATAAATGCTTCAACTACATTCACTAAATCATTCCTAGCTGAAGAAAGGTGACAAACACCAATGGGATGAAAAAAAATCCAAATAGTTGGATGAGTGTACAAATACAACACACAGAGCAAATTTAAAACTGCTACCCAATGTGCATGTGTTTTTGATGTTAAAAGAATATGAAAGTATCCAAAGGAAAAACCTACACAGATATGGAGAAATAGGTGCCATGTCAATATGAGAGTGATGAGGCATCGGATTCTAGCCAGGATACTGGGTCTATGTGGCAGAAGTGTGAACTGCTATGCCAATGTTGTTCTGAAAGTATTCATTATTTAAGTTCATTAACATTAAAATGTGTTTGTGAGCTGGGATTTGCATTCAAATGCTCTAGTTAAGTACATTAAACTGGATTGAGAAAAAGGCTGAATAATTTTAAGAAAAATGGCCTAAAGTAATATCCCATCACAGATAGTTTATGGTAATTGGAAGGCTAATTGTGTGTTGTGTCCCTTACGAATATTTTATTGTCACATTACGCATTCTTTGATACAAAGTACAAAGCTTTCTGCATAATTGTAAACTTTTGTAAGTGTTATGGGCCTTTTTCTTAAAATATTGCTCAACTTGCAAGCAAAACTAGAAGATGATTCAAGAGATGAGACACAGTCAAAAGTCAAAGCCATGTTCGAAAGCCAATAAGTCAAAATTATCTACCATTAAGTACAAAACTAAATCCTAAACTGAAGTAAGTAAACAAAGTACTAAAGTCTTTTTACTGGGAAATCACTAACAAACTATCAGGTGCTCACTCTTTCAAAGGTTTTATCCACAATCACACAACAGGTTGCAATGGTAAAATCATGCACCACACACTCCCAGCCAAAAATGGTCAAAAATAGCAACCATCACAAATAATTTTCCCTTGCAGATAACATGGTCTTGTTGGCTTCATCAGGCTTTGAACTCCAGTAAACATTGGGATAGTTTGCAACCAAGTGTGAAGCGGCAGGGATGAGAAGCACTTTTCAAATCTGAGGCCATTGTCCTCAGTAGGATAAACATGAACTGTCCTCTTCGAGTGGGAGGCGAGTTACTGCCTCAAGTGGAGGAATTTAAGTACCTCGAGATCATGTTTGTGAGTGAGGAGAAAAGTGAGGGTGAGATCAACAGACAGACTGGGGCAGCAAGTGTAGTTATGCTGTCACTATACTGATCTGTAGTGATGAAGAAGGAGCTGAGTCAGAAGATGAAGCTCTCGATTATAGGTTGATCTAAATCCTTAACCTAACCTATAGTCTTGAGCTTTGGTTAATGACCCAAAGAATGAGATCACAGGTATATGTGGCCGAATTAAGTTTTCTATACAGGGTGTCTGGGCTCTTGCATAGAGATAGGGTAAGAAGTGCAGACATCCGGTAGAGGCTCGGAGTAGAGCCTCTGACCCTCTGCATTGATAGGAACCAACTGAGGTGGTTGGAGCATCTGATACAGATGCCTTCTGAACACTTCTTTGCTGGGGTTTACAGATTTGACCAGCTGGGAGGAGACCCCTGGGAAGATCCAAGGCTTGCTGGGTGGATTATGTCTTCCAGATGACATAGGAAGGCCTTGGGATCCCACAATATGAGCTGGCAAGTGTACCTGGGGAAAAGGATGCATGGGTCTCAACACTAAGGCTAATGCCCCCATGACCAATTCAAAATAAAATAAAAACTGCTTGGTGGGTTCAGAATGGGTTGGGAGAAATCCTTAATAATATTGGACTTTTTTGCAATAAGAAAAACACTGCAATAAATATTCTTCTTGACTTCTACAGCACATAGTCTAAACCTTGAAAATGCTCATAAACAAATCATTTACAGAAAGAGAGTGACCACCATAGATATACCTGCATACAGTATGTTATCTAATGATGAGGAGGTGGAACATGGTTGGTAATGTCTCCAGTGAGTGACAGACAAGGAGAGAATGCTGTGTGTCTGAATACAACTGAAACATTCAAATGTAATGATTCCAAATTTACTTTCGTTATAATTCCTTTTACTCCTGTGTGATTGCTGAATTATGAACTATATAATACAAAATAAATCCCAAATCTACTGAGTAAGGTGATTTTGAGGTGTCTACCCATGTCTTTCAAGGATTATGGTCTATGTGTGCCACAGAACATCCTACAAGCCTACTGCAGTTGAATACTCTGAGTTAATAATGCTTTCTTGAATTTCATGAAAGTCTAAGTAGTACCATTAATAAAGGCTTGTGAATAAAGATCCATTCTTTTACATAGGCAAGAATGATAATTGGTCAGTTGGTTATAGAAATATTCTGTGTCTGTAAACAGAAGAATTGCCAATAAAAATCGTGTCACTAAAATAAAGTAAATATAAGTAAAACAGAAATATCTGTAATGCTAATGGTCTAATTTGCCCCATGCATATTTTCTATAGCAATGTTTAATGTTTGGAATTGCTGCAAAGCCAGTAGTAGCAGCAATAAGTGCAAGGCAGAAACTCAAACTGAATCAGTCCATATCACACAAGAGAAGCGTTAGCCATTTAAACTTCCATCCATCCATCCAGTTTCCAACCCGCTGAATCCAAACAGGGTCACGGGGTTCTGCTGGAGCCAATCCCAGCCAACACAGGGCACAAGGCAGGGAACCAATCCCGGGCAGGGTGCCAACCCACCGCAGGCCATTTAAACTTCATATACACAATTAGAATTACAGATTTTATTTTACATTTGATTTGGAAATTTATCTGCTCAATGTAAGTCAGCCATTGGCCTGATACTCAAATTGCAATGCACCCATGGCAAACACTATCAATATGGCAAGAGCTGGGTTCCGGCAGATTTACAAATAAGGTAATTTAATCCTCAGCCAGGTATAAAAAAACTAAAACCGTAAAGAAAGGCATGCAAATCATATTGCCTTCTCCTAATGTTAAAATATCATAAAATGTTTTCTCTTTTTTTAAAGGTCCAAGACACAATATTTTCTACAATGTGATCTGAAGTAAAAAGTACAACATTTGTCAAAAATACACTTGACCACACTAACTTAGGGGTTAGGAAATGTAGCTCTGAGCAGTATTAATTGAATCAGATGTCAGACTCCTGCATACAACAAGCTGACACCTGCCAGCAGATTTGAATAGTTTTCAAAGTCTCTCATTTCTCATAAAAATATGTTAATTTCTTTTCAACTGTAGTGGCAACACTATTGTGTTTAGTAGATTTTCAGCTGTAGCCGATTTTTGATGATACAATTAATTTTAGACAAAGCTGAAGTAAGACTGTAGCACAGCAGGCTAGTTAATGTGGTGACTCGAGGTAGAGCTGGACTAGGATCCTTTCCTACCTACCATGTTGACAGCTGCAAAGAGAAGGAGAAGATGCACCTAGCCCAGGAAGAAGTGAGGGCAGTAGTGGAGAAAGAGAGGTCCTGCAGAATGGTGGCAATGAAACAACTGTATGGCAAAGATGGAATAGCACCCTGTGGAGGAAGTTGACTTGGGAAGAGATGTAGAGAGCTGAACTTCAAAGGATTCAACTCCTAATCCAAGCAGTGAATGATGTACTCCCCAGTCTGTCTAACCACAATATAAGGGACAATGTGTAGAGACAACAGCTTGTCCACTACGGAACCTTGGAGCATGTTTTAAGCAGTTGCTACAATTACCGGTAGTGTCACGATCAAGTCTTGTAGGTCGTGACAGCAGCCATCAGCAAGAGGATTAAATGGAGCAAACAGATTTGTTCTTCTAAACAAGTCATTGCCTTCATTAAAGCTGGTGAGCTGGGAAAACCTGTAGGAGAAAGATCTGCTGTAATTTTGGCCTATGCAAGGGACTGGCAACTGAAGGTGGACCTGGAGGCAGCTGAATTTCCCCCAGCATATTGTAGTCATTACCTTGAGGCCAGATATATTCCTCACCTCAGAAGCTACAAAGAAGTGTGTTCTTCTGGAGCTAACAGTCCCATGTAATAAATCACACAGATGATGCTTTCAAGAGAAAACTCACTGAGAATGAGGGATTGGTCAGTAATTGCAGACAAAGCAGTTGGAGATTAAGGTGCCTACCAGTAGAGGTTGGATATGTGACAGTCCAATTGGGCTAACAACTCCCTGGTTGCTTCTGGGAGTCTCTTGAACCTGGAACCATTGATAGATGTAAACAGAGATGAGCCAGGCAAATGAGGACACACACAGTCAGCAAGGGGTTAAGGGCAAAAATGTCACATGCTTTTAATAAAATCCAATAGGCAAACAGCATCCAATAGTGCAATGGAAGATCTTCCATAAATAAATAAATAATCCATAAAATGAAAGGTGTCAGATGGAGGTTAACAAGCAATATATTGTATTCCATAAAAACAAGGTTAAAATTCCAGGCAGATTTTTCTGTTAAAACAGTGAACACCTCCAATGCCTCTCTCTAAAATATGAAGTCTCCTCAACTTTGCCAATCACCACCTGGCAGCATGAGGAGAAGCCTTCTGACAGGTACAGTCCTCCACTAAAACTTGGGTTTGGGGTCCTACTGCCAGTTGTTCTACATCTGTACGACTCCCAGTGAACCCCACGCACATCTCCCTGAGGGAAATGCCGTACAATGTAGGTGCTCCTACCCATCTGCACTGTTCTAAAAAGCACCACCTTCTCCAACCCCACAATCAAGCACAGACCTGCCGCTCGTTTCCTTAGAGCATTCCTCCAACAACCTGCTTACACTCTTTATCACATGGGCTCCTCATCAATATTGCCTCTTTCTCCCCCTGTAACCTCCAATTGTTCATTTAGTCTCGCTCTCCTCTTTTCGTTTTTGATCTCTACTCCACTCTAAAATGCAGGATCCCTATATACTGCCTGACTGGGTGCAGGTATTATCCTCCACCTTCTCAGAGTTGTGAATGAGGCACCTGACTGATCCGCTTGCATTTGCACAAGAATGTGGCCTGCTAAATAACCAAATCAACCCTGGAGCGGCGCCAGCATGCGCAAACCTGCACCAATTTGGAGCCTGCACACTCCGGGAACAATTATTTATTTAAAATAGAGCTTCATCACAGACCTCTTATCACAGGATGCAGGGGTTTCACAGACTGATAGAAACACCACCGAAGTAACAGAGAAAGCCTCTAGAACAGGGGTGCCCAATGCGTCGATCAAGATCGACCGGTAGATCGGAAAGGTAGTACAGGTAGATCGCGTTGCATTCAAAAAAATTTTTTTAAACTTCAGTCTATCATATATCCTCCCTATGGCATTTGCCACTTGATTGACATACAGGGCAGCCAGTCCGAGATCTCTTTTCTTCTAACACACTGGTCATCCCGCACGCACGATCAAACGCGCGAGCTACCGCAAAACTCCGGCTGTGATCTACTTAGCCTTCCAATTTGTATCAACTAAAGAAGGGATTTAAAAAAAAAAATTGTTTGGGGAGGGTATGGGCAGGATGTGGAATTGGAAGAGGATTTTTTTTCTCACAATGTCACAATCGAAGTGCATTTGTCTGATCTGTCAATCTATCATTGCTATTCCAAAGAAGGAAAATGTGGAAAGGCACTTTCGAACTGTTCATAAAAACTACGAAACTGACTTCCTTCCAAAAAGCGATCTCAGAAAGAGAAAGGAGAGAGAACTAAAATCACAGTTAATCGGACAGCCATTATTTTTCACTTGGCTGAATCCAAAAGCAAAGGCAGACACACCGAAGCATCGTTCCAGGTGAATCACTCGATCATTAAGCATAAGAAGTCCTTCCAAGATGGAGAGATGATAAAAGAGGCCTTCGTTGAGACAGATGGCTAGGGAGAAATTCCTGCTGAGATTTCAAGACCCCTGGCAGGAGAAAAAGGAGTTTCTCCTTGTCATTAAACATGCAGAATACAAGCAACTTAATAACAATCTATGGCCGCTAGACTTGCCATTTTTTTTCCGATCTGACCAACATGTTGAATGAGCTTAATTTACAGCTGCAAGGAAAAGAGAACTCCATGGTCAATATGATTAGCTCAGTTAATGCTTTCAAACGAAAAATGCAACATCTGTCCTCAAAGCTGCAGAGTCTTGATTTGGGGAACATCCAAAACCTAGCGTCAGAGCTGGAGATGCAATGGAAGGCATGTGCGCAACTTGACAGCATACGCTACACAGAGCAGATTGAAAATTGCCCGTCAGATTTTGACAGACAGTTTCAAGACTCAGCTTTACTTGAGCCAGTCGTTACATTTAAGTGCTATCCATTTCGGGAAGATGTTGAGGGTGATTCACCCGCATCAAAAATTGCAACACTGTTTCACCTAAAACTCCTCTACAGTAGAGGATGAGATTTTGACACTACAGGATGACATTCAGCTGAAGTCTGGGGCTCTTGGACAGTTTGGAACTTACTCACAGAGGAAAAGTACCCAAACATGAGGAAATGTGCTACCTCCTTGACTGTATTATTCGGCTCTACTTATTTATGTGAGTCAGCCTTTTCCCACATGAATATTATTAAATCCAAATACTGTAGTGACCATAAATGTATTGAATTGTTATTGTGCCATAAAGGTTATTCAGTTATGCAAGGTACGACAACACCTGGTCATCTTAAAAGTAGCTCGCAAGCTGAAAAAGTATGGGCACCCCTGCTCTAGAATGATGCCGGTAGCTCAAGAGAGGAAAGCCATGGGGGTGATGTAATCTATTTTTTATCTAGAACCAAGCTGATTCATGAACAATCTCAGCAGGAGAAGAGTGTATGATGCTGAAAGACCCGAAACACTTGAGGAATCCAGGAACATCACTGAAGATGTGGCCATAAGCATCAGAAGATATATTTACTCAGCCATATTAACACCTTCAAACTAACTTGGTATTATGTTCATTTCAAGTACTGCATACATTTACTTAATATATTAAAAAAAAGAAAACCTTTAAAGCCAGTCAGTCAGTCAGTCATTTTCTAATTTGCTTAGTCCTGAAGACCGTTGTAGGATGTGTTAGAGCCTATCCCAACCAGCATAGAGTGCAAGGCAGGAACAATTAAATCCACAAATACAGTTTCTTAAAAATTTTGTCTACATGAGGATGATCAGGCTAAATGATTTTCTCTGCTTTACAGATTTATAGTACAGTATCCCTGTAATCTGAAGTGTCTGGGACCAGAAGTATTTTGGATTTTGGATATTTTGGATTCTGGAATATTTGAGTACAATGTATAATGAGATATCTTGGGGACAAGCTTGAACAAGGTATGGAAATGCAGCCAAATTCATATCGCAGTGCTGTTATTATAATGTGAGATTACGTGACAAACACATTAAAGCTGAAGTGGTGATTATGATATGTAGATTGTATTTTAGTTCCATTTTAAGAGGGTCAATGCTGCATATTTGCACTGAAGATTTTTTTTGTTTTTTCATTAATTTATATAAGTTATTTGTTGTCACTTCTCAGGGAACTGGATGACAAGTCCGGAATATATCAGGCAATCTTCACTCCATCATGCCCATTGTGCTGGAAGCCATTAACCAACTGACAAAGCACTACATTCAGTATTTGTATGGTGTGGGTGTACATACATAAAACATAACAAGTTTTGTTGTTTTGTTTGGATTTCCTGAAGTAATCAGAGCAATTTACTTAACTCAAACTGCAATATGGGCACCTGTCAAGAATGACACTGCTCTGGTTTACTGTAAGCTGTGACACTCATTTAATGCATAGCATGGGTGTTATTGTTTAAATACATAATTTATCTCATATTGCAGCACTTCATGGGGAGGACACCCTCCCCAACAGTCGATCGAGTGATGGTCCTTTGCAGCACTTGCTGCTTCATCAGGGACCCCAACCCCTGTCATTGATCATGTGTCCTAGCTTGACGGTGCTTCTCAAGGAACAACCCTGATAACCCCCATGGTCTTCTATCATTTGTGTGTTGTGGCTTGGTGTACTCAATGCTTCAGAGGGGACCAGAGCCAAAAGCTCTGTGAATAAATCTGTTTGTAATCTGCAAATATACTGTTCATGTCCACTTAACAGTAAAAAATTAGAGGGAGAATAGGAGGCATCAGGTCAGCCTTCAAAAAGTTTCAGATTTTGAAGCATTTTGGATATTGGAATTTTGGATTAAGGATACTCAACTTATACAGTATAACACCACAGTCATACTCAGACTGTTCTTTTTATTGCATCAGACTGTTCATATACAGTATATATTGAAATAAAGCAGTTTTCAATTGGGCTTTGGACTCTTTGGACTTCCGTTAATATTTTGTGAGTGCTGCCCTAAATCGAGTTACTTACCTGAGACACAACAGCCTGACAACAAGGATTGGAATTATGGGGCAGCGTGAAAATGGCTAATCTTGTTACTGAAACTGTGGAGTTTAAGGGGTCAGAAGAGAGTTTTTCTAACTTTGAAGAGAGGCTTTATAATTTCTTTGTGGCAAATGCTATTGCTGGGAAAAGAAAAAAGGCAGTGTGATGCTCTGTCGGTGTAAGAATCAAGATGCAAATTGATACAGGTGCTGCCATGTCTGTAATTTAGGAGAAATTGTACTATTCTAAGTTTAGCAGGTTTCCATTGTGTCCAACAGATGTTGCATTAAATACATGGGTAAGTTACTCGTAAATGTAGAAAATGAGGGGAAACTGGTTCAGTTGCCCCTACTGTTGGTAAAAGAGACTGGATATGCCCCTTTATGAGAGAGAAACAAGAGGATACGGAAAACCAAGGGATAACTACAGAATTTATGCCTCAACAGAGTGTGTTAGTTAGAATGAACTGGAGAAGGCTCAAGTTGAGTACCAGGTAAGATTATAAAAAAAAATTGGGAAATGCCCTATACCTCGTATAGGTAAAAGACAAGGTGACGAAACAAAATGTAAACCAATTATTAGCTGAAATGGACATTGAAGCGAAAACTGGTGCAGCGGAATGGGAAACATCCATACCTAATACTGCCGATGTTACCGGGACAGAACCTACCAGGGCTGAGCCAGACAAATAAGGGGAATGGAATGGTGGTGATCCTGGGCAAAATCTTACACTTTCGGCAAAAGAGTCTCAGGGCTCATCAGAAAATAGATAAAAAAGCCTCCTGAGAGGCTGATGTTAAAATTGTCATTTTGATTAGTTATTGTTGGATAGGACGTCTTTGTTGTGTTTGCCTGTTTTAAAAGGGAGTTTTATTTTGCCAATAATAGACTTGTTCATTCCAGTTGTATACCAACCTACGGCAGAAAGATTTTCAATGGCACTCTGATGGTATTGAAATATAGTAAAAAATTATATTTTAATTACAGCCCATGCGTTCACACCCTAACCTACATTTTGCGTATGCAACTCACATGTAAATGGAAACCATGTGTTCAGTGCAGGCCGTGGTACATTAAAACAAATTTCTTGTTGTATTTTAATTACAGCGCATGCGTTCGCGCTCCATGTTCCCCACCCACGTTTTGCACACGCAACTCACAGTAAAGGGAAACCGTACTGCGTTAAAACAAACCTCTTGCTATTATCATGATTCTTTGACGAATGAATATGGATTTGTACAACAAAAGGATCTTACTGTGTGTGCGTTATGCTGTGAAAGTGTTGTGTGTTGTATGTCAAGTGTACAAAGGCATTATCAGACTAAATATCAGTCCACGTTTAAAAACTCTGATGAGAAAAGTGAAGCTATAAAAAGGGCTGTTTCTGGCTTTACGAAACAAACTACTTATTTTAGTCAAATAATTGGAACCAAAAAAAAGCCACCGAATGTAATTATAAAAAAATTTGACAAAACATTCTTTTTACATATGATCCTATGTATTTTAAAATATTGAATGAGCAATAATATAAGATCCGATTATAATGAGCTTCAAAAGTATACCATTATAACCGGACCAATTTTGATACTATATATAATAAAATTGGTAGAATTATGTCGGCATGCAGAAAAACATTATAACATAGGTTCAGCACGACACCGCTGAAAGGTTGTCGACCCCTGGTATAGAGTATATCCATATAAATGCAATACATCTATCCAATGTTAATTAGGTTGTATCAGACTATTCTTTTATTGCATCAGACTGTTCTTATATATTTTGAAGATGATGTTTGAAATAAAGCAGTTGTCAACTGGATTTGTCTCCCGTTAATTTTTTGTGAGTGCTGCCCTGCATTGAGTTACTTAACTGAGACACAACAGTGTATATCTATTTATAATTCTCTTAGTTCTACAGATCATCTTGAACACTGACTGTATGGAGTTTGTGTGGAACCATATTGGTTTTCCTTATTCAAATTCTGATGTGAATTTAAATTTTTATCTGTATTACAGGAAATGAGAAGTATAGTGGCAACTGTGGTTAATGTTGCTGCATCATTGTTCCAGATGACTGCATCTAAACCATAACCTGGCTACTGTCTGTGGGGAATTTTCATGTCTCCATGTGCTTGTGTCCTCTTAGGTTATTCCAGTTTCCTGCCAAGGCACAAAAACCTGCACCTTAATTTGACCTCTGTCTCTTAACCAAACCTGCATAAGTATGTGAGTGATGCTGTCATGCAACTGAATAGTTCTCCAATAAGGAGCTCCTCACAAACTTGAATTTGAACATGCACTTTAAAAAAATGAAGGGATGACTAGATTAAAAGATTTGATTAGCATAATATATGCTGTATATTTTAATTGGATTACATAATGCTAAATATATCAAAAAGGACTTCCCTATTTTTTTAACCCCTCACCTTTTCAACGGCTCTGGAAACGTCTTTCAGAGTGGGGCTATACCAGGTAACTGACACTCTTCAAGGCTATACCTGATCTACTCAAGTGCAGTAACAAGGTATATAGTTACCTAGATGAACTACAGGTCATTCCAAGATTCTAGAATTACCTTTGCTGAGAAGTGAGTGGTTTCATAATCTAATGTTGAATTATTCAAGAGCTAAGACCAGTCTAATGAAGCTGTTAGTATCTGTACTTAACACATAATGTGACTTAGAAAGGGTCATAAAAGAAGAAACAAAACAAGTCAATTTTCCATGGACTCTTGCATTTTATCATTATAATGAAGGAACACTTGAAGAAACAATTTATGTTATTCATTACTTATCACTATTTTTTTAAAAAGTTTCATAAAATAATGTTTTTAGTTTATGGAAATGACCATGTTGAAAGTTTAGCCATTGTCAAATGCAGCACTCAAAATATGCATATAAAAGTACAAACAGTTGAAAAATGATAAAACATACAAAGAACATGGTTTTGTTAAATTTCTGATGTTATTGAAGGTCATCTGCTTTAAAATTTCATCAAAGTAATTTCACAGTTACCGGAAAAGCTACTCTGTTGTGGAATTTTAGTTTTTTGTTACATGACTCATTGGTAAGAAAACTCTCTGCTGAGTCATTACTGCAAGTCTGCCCTCCAGTACTGAAAACAACATTTGCTAAAGTTTTCTTTTTGCTAACCTGCAACTTCCCAGAATGTGTGATATCAAATGATTAAACAATGACTTAGCATAAATATCTTGTCTGTGTAAATGTTTTTTATGCTTGTTAAATAGAATAAACACAGTCAGGTAATGAATGAATATTTGTTGGTACCACTGAAAGTTATTTGCTAGTTGCATCATTTATTAGTAAGTTCATCTTGCAGCCCTGAAGAAAAACATGGCAATCAGTGGGTTATTACATATAATATATTTTTTATTGAAACTGAAAATGAAAATGGATAAATAAGTACATTTTGTACCATTAATTTGCAATTTCCTACATATAACTTATTTTTGACCAGTTGTGGAATGAATTAGGGGCAACAAGCTCCAATTATCCAAAAAATGCCATGTAAGGTATTGTCATGCATGTGCACCAGATGGTTTATGGTGCCACACAGGGACAAGAGGGCGAGCTGTCGCTAACAGTCTTGTCTACTTTTTCCCCTCACAACCTCAAGAAATCGCCTTTTGAGGGCAATGAAGCCAAGGAAGCCCCATCCCTTCCAGTTTGCTTAGTATGAAAGGGAGACACTTGCAGAAGGTAGCCATCGTAGTGAACACAAGAGATAGAAGGTGCGTCCTTGAAAGAGCACTGACTTGACGGAATTGTTCCAAGCCAAGAGCACCAACAAGCTCATGTTTTATTTAAAATTTTCTTTTTTATTATTGGATTTAAATGGAGTTTTGCCCAGTTGGCACCCAAGCATTTGGCTTTTGCCCTGCCTCATCATTTGCCCCACTACAGTACGTATCTAAACTTTTCATTTTAGATTTTTATATAAAAAATGCTTTATGAGTACATGCCATTCTGCACATCCAAGCTCATCAGTGTGAAATAGAGAGAAAAAATTAAAAAATGTACCGGCGGCTTTATATTTAGTAGTGTTGTGATAAACAAAGGATGGTGCAATTGGTCAGTGGTTATCAATGCTTCTTCTCTGCTCCTGCCACTGATGATGTGGACTTTGCATGTTCACCCCATTCCTGCTTGAGTTTCTCTCTAGGTATTCCAAAGACATCTGTTTCAGTTTAACTGCCATCCCTAAAGTGTGTGTAAGTGTGCCCTACCTGGAAGGACACTACATCTGGGCTGTTTCTGGTCTTGCATTCCATTGCTGAAAGTTTAGGTTCCCATTTTTCAGATTTTTTTTTCTAAGAACGGCAATTCTAAAATGATCCAAAATGAATGAAAAGTGTGTATTAAATTTGAATGTGCCCTGTAAAGAAGTGCGGTCCCTTATAGGATTGCTTCTGAGATTGATTATGACACCTGGCAATGTTTTTTTTATTCAAACATATTATTATTATGTTACTTAGACATATTATTATTATTACATATACTGTATGATTTAACAGAGTGGAGTGGTGGCTCTAAAGCTAGGGATACAATATAATACAATACAATACAAATTATTTTTGTATAGCCCAAAATCACATAAGAAGTGCCGCAATGGGCTTTAACAGGCCCTGCCTCTTGACAGCGCCCCAGCCTTGACTCTCTAAGAAGACAAGGAAAAACTCCCAAAAAACCCTTGTAGGGAAAAAATGGAAGAAACCTTGGGAAAGGCAGTTCAAAAAGAGACCCCTTTCCAGGTAGGTTGGGTGTGCAGTGGGTGACAAAAAGAGGGGGTCGATACAGTTCAATACACAGAACAGAACAAATTCTCAATACAGTATAAAAATAAAACTTTTACAAGTACGGACCAGAATTTAACAGTAGATGATATCACATAATATGATTTCGATTTGTTTAGAGTCCTGGAGACCTCAGCCATGAAGCTGCCTCCCCCATTTGGCCATTCCACAGCTGAAACAGCACTGGGCCAGCCAATCCGATGAAAGGACCCCTCTACCCTACGATTCCTGTGATCCTCAATCAGGGATGACTTTACCTTAGGCAGGCAAAACAACTTGGCAGGAGGGCCGTGGCACCAAGTGCGACATTTGAGTACCGAGAAGAGAAACACTCCCCGCAATCGGAAGGTTGCCAGTTTGAATCTCATAAATGCCGGAAGTGATTCTACTCTGTTGGGCCCTTGAGCAATTCCCTTAACCTGCAATTGCTCCGTCCTGGGTATGACGTTAATTTGCATCCAGACCTGCAAGCAGGTCCAACAACCTACAGGGAAAACTTGGAGGTTTGGTGGCAGGATTGGCATTCCAGCCACAATAAAAAAAAACACACACACACTGTCACCCGCTGCACTCAGGTCCCAATCCAAGTGGTTCATCATGTGGTGGGTGTGGCAATGCGTTATCAGGGCATGCTCACAACCTCTGTATGATTTAACAAATAAAACAAATATCAGCTGATTTTTTCTCAAGCGCCTATGACTAGATTCAAAGCAGGTTCCAAGTGCAACAGAAAATGAACACTAAACACTGATTCCCTGTAACCCTAAAACAAAAGTTTAATATGGCAGCTTTCCAGGCATTTTTGTCTCACAAGATGAAAGCGAGACAGACAGACAGACAGACAGACAGACAGATCACACCTTGAAGCAGATGGGCTATAGCAGCAGAAGACCACACCAGGTTCCACTCCTGTCAGCTACGAACAGGCAACTGAGGCTACAATTTGCATGGGCTTGCCAAAATTGGACAATAGAAGATTGGAAAAACATCACCTGCTCTGATGAATCTCAGTTTCATTCGGAAGGTGAGATCAGAATTTGGTGTCAATAACATGACCGCATGGATCCATCCTGCCTTGTATCAATGGTTCAGCTTGGTGGTGGTGGTGGTGTAATGGTGTGGGAGATATTTTCTTGGCCCACTTTGGGCTCCTTAGTACCAATTGAAAATTGTTTAAATGCCACAGCCTATGTGAGTATTGCTGCTGACCATGTCCATCCCTTTATGATCTCAGTGTACCCATCTTCTGAAAGCAACTTCCACCATGTCACAAAGCTCAAATCATCTCAAACAGATTTCTTGAATATGACAATTAATTCACTGTACTTAACTGGCTTCCACAACCACCAGAATTCAATCCAATAGAGCACCTTTGGGATGTAGTGGAACGTTAGATTTGCATCATGAATGTGCAACAGAAAAATCTGCATCAACTGCGTAATGCTATTATGTCAATATGGACCAAAATCCCTGAGGAATGTTTCCAGCACCTTGTTGAATCTATGCCACAAAGAATTATGGCAGTTCTGAAGGCAAAAGGGTGTCCAAGCCAGTACTGGAAAGGTGTACCTAATAAATAGCCAGTTAGCGTGGGTATATATAAATAATAATAATTTGATAATTCTAAACATACTGTGTTGTAAAACTATTTGATGCATATTCAGTATACATACAGATTATAGAATAATACCATATGTGGATGTATGGAGAATGGATTATGGATAATGAAAATCACTCACTTTTATGCCTGCTTAGTACACTAAAAAGGCACATAAATAGGGAAAACTTTAATGCTTTAAAAGTGATGAAAGGCTAAATGAAAAATATTTTTGGCTTTATACAAGAATTTCATTTTTAGGGTAAACCTTGTATCTAAGTTCCTTTATTAGAAGAGCATCACATTCAATCACTTTATGAAGTCAAAACAGTGTTTTTTTTTTGTTTTTTGTTCACTTTCACTGCAGGGGGCTTGGACACCAAGGGTCAGAACACAGAGTGATTGACAACCCCTGACCCAACAGTACCCATGAAAGCTCTGACTATAATATAGAGCGTGTGGCCAGCAAAGGTATACAAACAGACAAGGCAGAGTGATATGTATTGATGCCACAAGTCTTGGTGACAGTTTTCTTGTAATTTTTCTTCTGTCATTTTATTTTTTTCTGTCCTTCTTTCTTGTAATGATGACAGCAAGTGCACCAGAATTTTAGACAGAAAAACCACAGCAAAGCCAGAATGGGTCTGATGGCTTTCTTCCACTTTGGTCTCCTTATTTTTTTTAATTAAAAATTCTAAATTTAAACATATGTTACTAAATGGGACTTTAGCAGCATAAACCACATTCTTAAATTGTAATGCATATATATATAATATATATACATATAATATAATTATAATATATATATATAAATATAATATAATAATATAATATAATATATATACATATTATATAATATAATATAATTTTTTAATATAATAATAATACATATATAATGAGTTACTGTGATGTAGTGTATACAAAAGAACCCTGACAACAATTCCATGGCATACAGTAGTTATAATTTGTAATTTAAAATTTTTGGAGCATTAGTATACATGCAATTAAAGTTAAACAAATTTTAACATACATTAATATGCAGATGTGATTTTAAAACATGAACTGTATACTGTAGATACAACAATTATATATCCATTCATTTACTGCCCCAACACTGTAAGGTATAAACGGAGAAAGCAACGCAAGTGCAATAAGTTTATTTTTTTTTATTACTTGCCTAGTAATAGTCAAGGTCATGGGGACAATTGCATATTCATCATTCTATTTTCTGAACATCCCTTGCCTATTTTGCTGGCCGTCAGGAGGGTGAAAGGAGTGTAAGGGTAGTGTGCCAGTCTACACAGGGCACATTTATGAATACTGTATATTCACACATATTCACAACAGTCCAAAGTAGCATGTATTTGGACAGCGGAACAAACCTAGAATCCACAGAAGAAACACACATGAACACAGGGAACAGATGCAAACTGTCCAGACAACCCCAACAGAACCAGGGTCCAAATGATGTGAAGTGCCAACACTACTTGCTATATCACTGCACCATCTATAATCATCTACAATCCTAAATTTCCAAGTTAAAATAGAAATTTACTTCAATTAACCTACAAAAAAAGCACAAAATATCCAATAAAAGGTTCAAATATGGCACAGGGCACATTTTATCCCTGTCTCGGACACTACATCTTGACTTAATAATGTCATGAAGTGTATTTTTCATTTTTAGGAACTTTTGTTGCTTCTAAATTAATTATTTCACTTGTGTTTTTTGCCATTTCTTAATGTTTGAGTTGAACATTGTTTGGTAAAATCATTATTTACGTTTTATGTATTGTAAATGTTTCTAGGCTATATCCCTCGTGTTCTGTAGGCGGAACCCAAATAGGCAGGTCCACTATGATATCATTGCTGATTGATGGTCCTTAGCCTATATATTCTGAAGGTCCTTCAGAATGTTATTGAGTATTAAAAATGTAGTATTGTATTTATACATATCATTTAGATTTTCAAGTATCTTGCTGTTTATTTTGCGTTTTTGGATTCTGACCTTAGGTTACAAATTGGACTTGTTTCCTTAAGGTGTTAAATCACAGCCAGGGTTCTTCCCCTGGTTAGGGTTCAGATCCTTATTTTGTGTCTTTGTTGTACATTTTTGGTTTATTTGTATGTGTTGCTGTTTCTTTTGTTTATGACTTTATAGTATTCTTTATGTCTTATGTATCTGTATCTAAGCCTGTGTTATATTCTATGTGTTTTGTGGGTGGTTCCCCAAGAGATGGAGCCACCTGCCAATCACCACCACAAACTGTCCTCTGCCCTATAAATCTAGAGGGTCTCCCACAGTAGTAGTAGTAGTTAATTTCAAATCAGATAGGCTTGGTGAGTTTCTTGCAGATTTGTAGTGTGTATGCTATTTCCGATTTTCCGGATTTTTGACCATTTTTGCTGTTTTTGACCCTGCCTTGGATTCTGTATTGAGAGTTTGTTAGACTTGCCAATTTCTTTTTCCTTTTCTGCTCTGCAATGCTTGCTTTTGTTACAGAGAACTGTGTTAAGAATAAATCTTTTATTTCATAAAGATCATTACTAGACAGGATTAGATATAGATATCCCTCTCTAGTTGTCATTTTTAGAAGTGTTTTTGTGACTATGTACCATAGACAGAGTGTAAATTTAGCTTGCACTACCTATGAGGTCAGTCACATAACGCCGCAACATCAGTTATGAAATGCTCATGACATGCCTGGTTACATTATGGTTGAGATTAGGGTTGTGTGAGGGTTATCTGACTCAGGGCGTTTCGTGACTGATGTTGTGGGCATTGCCTGACCTACATCATAGTTAGACCCATCTCTGTGCTTTGGGTCTTCCAGGTTAGGGTTTAGGCAAACCCTTTTTGAATATTTGTGTGCCTCTTTTTTCAAAGCCTTGCCCGTTTGGTCTGTGTTTTATTTAATAGATTATTTAATTGTTATAGTTTACCAACAAGGAGCAAACTTGAGAATGATCGTGGACTGGGACAAGAAACTTCAAAAGAACTAGTAAAAAGATAAATACCATGGGTCTGTTCTATCTTCTGCGGTGGGCAAGGCACCCTGCACGGGGTTTGTTTCTTGCCTTACACCCTGTGTTGGCTGGGATTGGCTCCAGCAGACCCCCCAGTGTCCCTGTAGTTAGGATATAGCGGGTTGGATAATGAATGGATGGATGGATGTTCTATCTTTCATTAAAGCCTACACAAAAACTAAGAATCAAAGTCAAAGACAAAAAAAGGCCAGCACCCCTTCATTTATGTTTTTTTGTGACTGGACTCTCAACAGTTAAATTCCATGGCTGTCAGTCTCTTTTTCTTATTGACTGCTGTAATGTCTAGGAAATATAAACAATAATTAGTATATCACTTTTATTAAAGCTTTTGATGATTATGCACACATATTTATGATTGTTTGCTGTATTTCCTTACTTTACACAAATACGAGGGGGGAACCAAAGATTCACAGAATTGATCAGTGTCCTGGGAGTAGGATGTAATTATCAGCTATGCCCATAGGTTTCGTATGCATACAAGTCTGCCTATTTGGTCTGCCCAGTGGCATTGTGCTAAGATGATCAAGTTCTTACTTCTGACATTTGTTGTACAATCGTTTATGTAACTTTGGCAATTTTGTTTCTGCAAACTGAAAAAAGCACGTCAGGTCATTTCAAACATCAAAACAATGATGATCACATTTTTGGAAATTGAATGACATCTCCATGAAGAGTTTGTTCCCTGTGAACAGATTACAATAACCTGCTGAGAGGTCTGTAAGAAAGCATCACGGAAAATAAAATATCCAAAGCAGTGGTAATGCAAATCTATATTTTGCACCATGACAGTTCACCTGTACACATTGCATTGTTAGTCAAAGAGTTGTTGACCAGAAACAATGCAACTTTTACTTTGTACAACAAAATTTACCAGATCATGCTTCCTGTGACTCATTTTTGTTCCAGAAATTAAAATTAAGACTGAAGAGTTGATGATTTGCTACTGTGGAAGAAATTTAGGAAAAAATAAACCAGCAGGAAGCTTTAGACACAGTACCAAAAGATAAGTACAGGAAATCTTTCCAGGGTTTGAAGTAGTGCTCTGACAAAGTGTGCTGCACCTCAAGGGAAGAATTCTAAATTTGAATAAAATGGAATTTCCATAAATTGTATTCAGGAAATGTCCCAACTGTATTTACCTTTTATTTACATCCACATATAAAATGTATTTAGCTTGTGCTGAAAATCTAAGACAGTGAATGAACTGTAGAACAAGGTCCTTTTAAAATTGTAACTGTCCAGACAGAAAGTAAAAATGATTATGGCTGAATGCCAGGCAGAACTAGCCAGAATTCAGAAGAGTGGGAAGACGGGCATATATTATATATGAATGTTATCATAATTTGGGCAAATAAATATCATTTAAATAAGATCTGGAAAAAGATGATCCGCTGTGCGCAACCCCTAACGGAAGCAGCTGAAAGAAGAAGAAGAAATATCATTTAAATGGGGGCCATACAGTTTCTGTAGTTCTCCAGGACTGGGGTTTTATCTTTTGATTTTGCCTTATAACTGACTGAACATCCCAGTGGTTTCTTTTTTCCAGGGATGCTGCTGACTTGAGTTTTTATTTTCCTCTCCTCTGTTGTCAACTGGCCAGAGTACAACAGTGAATATATTGTTCAGTTCCATTTATGTTTATCAGTTTTAAATTACTTTATTTTCCTGTCTGTTTAAGCAAATCTGTGTCTTTATATGTACTCATTATGTAATTATTAATTTGTAAAATTTGTAATTGCATTTACCTGTGAATTTGTTACAGAACTCTGAGCCTGCAGTCAGTGAAGAACGCTATACAGAATAAACAGAATTGAATTTGATTGAATGATAAAAAGGGGCAGCTGCCACATCCTGCTGCTGCTTTTCTATTTGTCACAATGGTTTAACATCTGAGTGCTCTTTTGTTGGAAGTTATCGAGCCATCCAGCCTTTGGGTGTCTTTTCTTCAAACCAGGCCCCCTAAACACAGCTGGAAAGACAAAAAACCTTAGTGACAGACATGAAACATTCCCATGTTCCTGTCGCACTAGAGACTCTTGTTCAAACAGTGATGATACCGATTTGCTCCTTTTTGCTATGTCTCCTTGCGTGTTCCAAGTGACACCAGCATTAAAAGTAAAGTGCTATTTTTCTCATAATGTTCAAGAATCATGTCATCCACTGCCTGTTTTGAGGTCTATGTGAGTGGTTTTGGGCTAACATTAGAATGGAGAGATAAGCAGTTATTTTTCAGGAAGTGTTCTCCCTGCAAAATACATTTGTCAATAGTAATCCATTGAATTTATTTATTTCCATCACACTGTTTCCTGCCTTTAAAGTTTTGAATCAACATCCCAAAATAGTTGTCTAGAATTAGCTATCTTTTGAACCTCCAGTCAGCGTCTTGATTCCAAGATAGGTAACGGGCAGTTTTACGCCTGAACGGAAGCACGTTAAGGATTGAAACAATTTCAGCTTAGAGTCAAATGTTAAGTAAATGTTAAGTATATCTTATTTGATTTGAGCATTTAAATAATATATCAGCGCCCTTGGGTGAAGAAAATATTTTACACCTCAGACCGCTATGGTTTGTTTTCATAGTCCAAAATGTCAAATTAAAATGAGATATCTGAAAAATGTTTGTTATCCCAGCTTTAAACAGTATTCAAAAAGCCTGCAAACAAACAAAGAACAGGTATCTTTACTTTTCTAATAAATTAAAACTGTTGGACAGCAAAGCAGTGATTTGAATTTTCAAGGAATAAAAGCACATTTCAATATATGGCCATAGTGCAGTTAACAGAGAAAAATCATTCGTCCAAATTATTTGTTTAATAAGGTGGCCAAGACAGGGCCTTTGCAATGAACAGAGAAGTAAAATAAAGAGGGGTGAGGAATGTTTTGTGCAGGTAAATATTCAATAAAGCAGAATAAAGCTTAAAAGCACCAGAGGCATGGAAAAAAATTGTGGAATGTCACGAAACAGTTAACAAGAATATGACTTGAAAGGACAAATGCAGTGTGACCCCCAGCAAAACAGACAGGAATAATTAAAAACAAATTTTATAAGTTGCGCCATTTCACTTTGTAGAGAATAGAACTGACGCCAGTTTCACAAGACCAGCAGATAATGATTTTCCTTGCACATGTATGGAAAATTCACTCCATTTTCATCGCTGTTCTTATCAAACGATTTACATTTTTTAATTTAATGCAAGAACACAGTACAAATGAAAAACAACATGTCTTAAGTTCATTAAATGTAGAACCTGTGGATTGTTAGTCAAAATGTAATCCATGCATATTTATCCACATACAAGCTACAGTCGGAAAAACAGAAGCAACTTCTAACTCGCCAGTTCACTGCCGCCTTCAGAATGCCTCAAAACCCAATGAGCAAATGCCAATCAATTGCATATTAACACATTTTTCATTTTTGGCTTTCCCTTTTTCAAAATTTGCACGAACATTGTCTTCCCTGAATTCTCTGTCATTACTTTTAACTTGTGCCAACTGCATCTTACATCCTTGTAATAAAAATCACAATACTTTTCACTTAACAAAGAGAAAATGGTTCATTGAATTCAGATGCCATAAGTACTTGAAGACAGGCATTTCTCTTTGCTGATTAGTCGGCAATGCAACAATGACTGCCCTGGAGAAAAAGGTACTTTCAGGGGATTATACAAGGGCGAGTTCTCAGAAGCACCAAGCCGAGAGCAGCAAATTATAAACCTTATTACTTCATTGCATGTAACCAATTGGGGCTAGTTGAAATGCTAATTGCCTTTCAGAAGAGCTGAAGGAGACAAGGGGGATCTTGTGATTCACAGACTAACATGCATTTTTTGTTCTACCTCTTAAGTATTACTATACTCTTCTTTTTATGCAATCTTGCACCCACCTCCTCCTTCTCTCCTCTTTCCAAGGAGACAATCAGATGGATAGTAGTCTTTTTTCCCCCTGGCTTTTTAAAAAATGTGGGAAATTTCTCAAAAACAGTCCAAACATTTCTAGCCATCCAGTTATGTCAGCACGACAGCAGATGGCTGAATTGAAGACACAGCAAATCCCTCACAAAGTAGAGGCTTTAGCACTTTCACAACACAAATCTCAAGAGGGGTGGCCACTGGTGACATGCTACTCTGCAAAATAAAGTGTCACTTGAAACCTACATTACATTAATAGACAGCCCCATTGGGGAATATACGGCTTCTCTATAATTATCATATGTTTCCAGTTATTTAATTTGGCCTTAGAGCTGGTGTCAGTTTAACAATTGTATTAATAAAATAACATAAAAATCCACACCCTAAACCATTCCTAAATTTGATTTCATTAAATACCCAACTGTCCACCTTTTACCCAACAATTTATACTCTGAAGGAACCTCAAGGACATCTTGCATTCATTTGTTTAAATGACCTACTGTACTTTGCCCAATGAAATCTTACAACCATATGATTCCTGTTTACAATGACAGCAAGTTCTTTTTTTATTTTTTCAAGGCATGGAAGCCCAGTTGAATATACAAATTCCACCTCTTTCCAAACGATAATTTATATTTTAGTAATTAATGCAGTTAAATTGTCATAGTGTCATGATGGAAATCCCTTGAATTCATTACTTCCAGTTGTTTTTAACATCATTTTACAGTCTTATTAATGTGGGGCTCTCTTATGTGTGTAATAATAAGGCATCTGATAAAACTTTACATACCTGACAGAAGGCAGTTGGAGTGATTAGGGTTTTACTATACGAGGCTGCTGATTCATGGCTCATAATTCCAATTTGTCTTATTTAAACCCTGGGGGGCTGAGTTCTTTTTAGATAAATTAGATAGAGAAAAAGAGACAGCGGGAGAGAGAACTTTTTAGTCCCCAGGGTGAAATTTGGATTTTTACTTAAAGTGTTGTAATATACATTACAAACCTGTTGGTAGCGGTCTGTTTTTTTTTTTCATGTTCATTGATTTGTAAATAGGGTTAGTCTGGGAGGAGGATTTTCATTTGCTTCTTATTACTGTTACTGCTTGGTTTTGATGATGGATTCAATGATTTGATTCTAATAATAAAAACAATCTAAAAAAGACTGTATGTAGGTTCCAAAGAAACAGAAATCCAGCAAATTATGTTTTAACTTGTGAGGAGGCATATTGAACTGTCTCATTGGCATTGCATCATGTGCATCATTGCACACGTGTAACAGAATTTTATAACCGATCATCTGACTGCAAATTTAGGTGTCTCTTGACAGGATGTGGTTCACAAAGTGAAAATTATACCCGGGCCATTTCAACAATATATGGAGCAATTTTACTCCACACTAGTGTGGGTTTTCTTGGTTCTCTAGTCTGTACATGGTATATAGGTTGATTACCTTGTTATTAAGAGAATTTGTGACACTGTTTCATAGTACAATAGTGTAAATGGAATTGCTTGCTGTTCCATTCTGGCAGGGCTTCTGTTTTCAGCAAAGTGCTGCTAGGACAGGCTCTGGCTCCTCAGCAACCTAAATGAAGTGCTGTGGTTTTGGGAACTTAATATATAATTTAAGCATAAAAAATATATGTTTAAAATATAAAAAAACAATTGATGGATGGATGTTGTCCTATTATGTTTGAATGAATTTTTCAGTAAACCAATTAAACCTTTTACACATAGAAATAAATAGTACTATGATTTTAGATAATAATGTCACATTTAAGAATTAATAGAGTAAAAATTAAAAACAATACAGTCAGACCCTGAATAGATCTGCTTGTTAAAAGCTAATTGCAGGGAACCTCAGGAAACTGCATAAGACAGGGCTACTTGTTTTAGAAATCGGTGATTCGTCTACATTATTCTAACTCTTCTAACCAGTGCTATTATTAAAAAAAAAAAAAAAAAAAGTTTTCAGTATAGTTGGTATCAGTTATCCAAATAAATACATTGCAATTAGTATTTTTTAGTTGTAAAAATGAGTTCCTTTTCATTAGAAACAAAAATAATGCAATATTTTACTTTAACCATTATATACATATATACAATATACATACTGTATATATACAGTACTTTGATTTTTTTCTATTCTGCCTACACATGCATGAAAAATAATTACAAACTTACTTCTATATTTAAAAGTGTCTTTTCTTTTGCCATCCTAATGGGAAATTACTACAAGAGATGTGTATTATTAAAATATCCAAAATCCATCCATCATTTATGAATCTGCTTAATAAATGGGTAAAATGTTTTATATACAGAATATGTGATTCATATTCCTACAAATGTGCAATTACTGTATCTCAGATCTCCAATGAGATTTTAAGAAGAAAAAAGTAATATCAATACTACATCAAATTAGTGAAAATACAATAATTATGTTTGTCTGATTCCACAACACCAAAATTATATTTATATCATTTTATTATTAATAAGTGTTTTACATAAATGTAACTATATATGTTTATATAATTATTTTACTGAATATATATATATATATATATATATATATATATATATATATATATATATATATATATATTGTTTTTTTTTTTTCTCCATCCATTTTCTAACCCACATACTCATTTCAGGTTTAAGGGCATCCACTCTCTATCATGGCAGCATTGAAAGTAAGGTGAAAGTCAGTCTTAGAGCTCCCTTCAGCCTGCAAGAAGCATTTACAGTAAATCTTAATTGATGTAACATATTTATATGAAGGAGTAGTGGGATTAAATAGTAGCAAGAAATCCCCTTATTTGCTGCAAGCTACAAAGACTCCCTCAATTTTCTTTGTGGCATTAGGCTAAGGCCTCCAGACTTATCTTGAGCTGTAACATCAGCTAGAAATGGTTCAGTTGCAAGATTAAACTAATGAGAACTCCACGAATTTTAACTTATAACTGACATGACAAATGGTATTTGAAGGTAAAACATTGGACTGTGCTGCTTTGCAACTCCAGGACACTGGATTTGAATTCTGGAGTGTACACATTTTTGGGAAGTAGGAGAAAAACACGAGTACAAAGGGTAAAAACATAAGCAGGTGAAGGGAGAACATGCAGTATCCACAATGGCAGTGTATAGGTCAGGAAGCTCACCGGAGCTTTGAGGCAGTAACCACTGAGCCTTTTTTTAACACCTGTGATCTGTTTGTCTAATGGCGACTAAATCATATGCAGTTGAACAAAGCTCCAGTGACTATCACTGCAATATCCTAAGATCAAACAACACTTAGACCTCTGTGGCCTATGCAATTGATCAAACACTGAAATCAGAATCTGTCCCATACTATATACACTTACAGACAGGCAATGTATAAATCTTCCTTTCAATATCAGTGCTTTGAAATTATAGTAGTGATACATCTAAGCTCACGGAGATACACATATACAAGATCAATTGGTTCTCCACTAGAACATCTATGAAGAAAAAATAAAAGAAGGAACAATAAAAAAACAAATGATCATCACCAAAGATGTCTATGTTTCTTTAAGTAAGGTATATTAATCACATTGTCTGCTCAGTATGGAATTCAAACAGAGCTGAATTATTTCACAGTCTGCAATACACCTCCAGTGTTACAGGCCTAATTGACTCTGAAATCACAGTGAAAACTTATTGTCAGGTAGATGTTATTTTGTGATTCACATTTTTATTAATGTGTTATATATTTTTATCATTATTTTGGAAGCCTCACCTTGTCATGCAAGTGTATGACTTTTCATAAACAATCTACCAATTGCAGTATTTATTTCTATGTGTTGGTATGATGTTACATGGTATTTGATATAAAAGATGGAAGCACACATCTGAAAGTGTTTGAACTTCAAAATGGTTTAGAGGACAATCTCTGTAAAATAACATTTTACTTAGGATATAGTTTTGTTTTTGACTTTGCTACTGTCTTTTCAATAGTTTTACACTGAAACTGTGTTTGGTTAAACAACTTTGCACTCTTTTTTATTTTTATTTAATTTTATTTTTTGCCTTATGCCTAAAAATATCACATACTTTATGTAACATGAATTCAATCCATTCTGCCTACATGATCACAACACTCAGCTACTTTTCTAAAAAAGACTGACAAAGTAACAAGAAAGAAGTACCTTATGCATTTTATTTCTTTTAGTATTACCAATTGGTGCTTGAAATAATAAAACTGACTCAGTGGTCAGGAATTAGAATTACTTTAAGTCTCAACATATGAATTAGAGATAAATGGTGTAATATACTACAAAACGGCAAATATCATAAATAGCCTATTATATGTTTTAGTTTTCTGGTAAAAACCAAACACCATTGTTCATCCCTTTAAGCATATTAGGATTTAAAAACAGCAAAGGAACGGAAAGAAAGGAAAATAAGAAAAACTACTACAAAAGCAAAACGGAGAGCACTTTAGAACCATGACTGAAAACTGGGCACATTCAAATGAAACTTTGTAAACAGTTCAGGAGGAAAAGCACTTAACTTTCTTTCATGTCACTGCAGGCAAATTTATTTGCAGTACATTTAAATAAAATATATTACTGAATATATTTTTCTTTAAGACCTTGTGAAATGGCAAATAAAATCGAGCTTTTTTAATTATTAGTAATTCATTAGATTAAAGCTTGCACCTAAACAATGTCTTCTATGGCATCTACCTTTACTCAAGGGAGAAGGACAGAAAAATGAACACATTTCGAACTGCAGATTATTAGGTAGAGATGTGTTGAAATAGAATGTATATAAGTAAACAAAATTTAATTTCAAATATACTACCTTGCAGAAAACATCTGTCTATCCATGCATCTTCTAATCTTCTTGGCAGAATTTGGAAAAAGGTGAGAAGATATGGCATATATGGAATTGAATCACTTATTGGACAAATGTTATTAATAACATTTGAATAAGACAATAAAAGGTGACCCATACCACAGCCTGATGCTGGTTTCTATTTGTCTTAATAGTTTAACATCTGAGCGGTCTTTGTTGGAAGTTATCAAGCCATCCACCCTTTGGAACTTTTCTCGGGAGTAACCCACATGGGTAGAGCTGGACAGAAAAAAGCAGACAGGAAACTTGCCATTGTTCCTGTTCTACCCGAGACTCTTGGTTAATGACTTTGACATACAACAGGCGATGGAGCACATTTTATTTCCTGTGGCAAGTGACATCAACAGTTGTGTCAAGAGACATTTTAATAATGACTGTGTGTTCTCGATCATTGTCAAGATCACTGATTTGTGCTGTAGTTTTCTGACTATGGGCAGGTCCTTGTCATGGAATGCAAATTCCAGTTTTTCCTATCTTGTGCCTTCCTTTTCATACGATGATACGTTCTACAAGCATTCTCTTTAATATTGTCCAGTGGCATTATTCTCCGTCTTCCACTCGACTTTTTTTCCCCTCTAATCTCTTTTCAGTGATATCTCTTACCAGCCAATCATTAGACACATGATCTAAAACAAACTAAAGCATGTTCGGTGTGCAATCTGTTGAACATGAATTAAAATACAAGACTGCTTGGTGTTCCATTTCAAATTGTCATCAATGTCATATTAAATAGCAAATAATAATTTCTTTTTAATTATGATGCAAAAAAGCCATGCTGAAATTAAACACACACCACCAATATTCCTTGCAATTAATTTTATTTCACATGTTGGGTTCCATTTAATTTTGCCAAGGAAAATCCTCCATACTCACTTCAACATGACCCAGTCACATACTGTAGGGAGGCATGCTTTGATAGTTCATTTTTCACCATGATTATAAATTAGCCAGCAGAAAATATTACCTATTTTTGAAGAACTGAAATAATACAAGAGCAGAATTCATTTACAAGAACTAATGCAAACTGCATTGAACTGACGCCATCTCCGAGTGTCATTCCTGCCCCGAGCCTTGTGATTACTGGCATAGACTTTCAGTTTCCCTGCAACCCTGCCCTACAGTTGACAAGAGGGTTAGCAAGATGGATGGATGGACTATTGAAACTACAGTTAGGAGTGGTGTATGTTTATACAATATGTAAGATGTAGTAAAACATTGATTGGGTTTCTGTGGACAGCAGGGGATGGAGGGAGGTTTCTAAACTATACAAGATTTAAGTCAAAGTTTTTTGTACTGACAACATAAGAGATTTGACAAATGAGAGGGGATCATTCAGTCCATCATGTCTCACTGTTCAGTTTATAGTTAAGCTGTCCCATTATCTCATCCAGATACTTCTTAAAAGTCATCAAGGTTTAATAATAATAATTCTTTGCATTTATATAGCGCTTTTCTCACTACTCAAAGCGCTCAGCAATTGCAGGTTAAGGGCCTTGCTCAAGGGCCCAATAGAGCAGAGTCCCTATCGGCATTTACGGGATTTGAACTGGCAACATTCTGATTGCCAGTGCAGATCTCTAGCCTCAGAGCCGCCACTCCACCGTTTCTGCTTCAACTACATGTCTCTGTAGCATATTTCAGATTCTAACAAATCTTTGAGTAAAGTAGTGCTTCCTGGCTTCAATCCTAAATGAACTTCCCCTTAAATTCTATTAGTGCTATCAAGTACGTGATTCATCGTCAAACTACTTTATCAATGCCTATGAGGATTTTCAAGACGTGGATTAGATCCCCGTGCCGGCTCCTCTGCTTGAGAATAAAACATATATCAAAAAACATAACATATAAAAAAACATATTTTTGGATCACTAATCCAGTTCCACTTACTGTTTGAATTTGGTTTAAATATTCTTCCCATAGCTGAATAGGTTCTCTCAAGATATTTCAGATGTTCTCAACATCCCAAATACATGTATATTAGACTGGTAACTATAAACTGTTTTGTTTTTTTTTTTTTTGAGTGCAGGTTTTCGTCTGAGTGTAATCTGCAGTTAGCTGGGAACTATCCATGGCTGATGTCCGTCTTGCTCCCTCTGTGGTCGAGATAGGCCTCTGTGACTCTAAACTAAATTAAGTGTGTCAAAAAATGGATGGATGAATACAACAGCCCTAGTAAGTGATATAATAATCTGAACTAATGAAGTAACTCATGAACCCATATGCTATAAACGGTAAACATCCCCTTTAAGAATCAACTAAATAAGAGGTTATGACAACTACTTATTAGCTAACCTAGTAAGCCAGTACAGACCAAATGCTCTTATTACATTTTTTTATTTATCTCTAAGAACACTAGATTAATCATTTAAAATTTTTTCTTATACTGTATTCATAACATAATTTACAGTAAAGATGTATTCCTCAGTGGCACAGAGTGTGGGCGTATGTGATCTGAGATGGACTCTGTTCAGTGCTTTTTCGTACCTTATCATTTTTGCTGTCAAGATGGTCTGTGACCCCCATGAAACTAAATAAGACTGAGCGAGTTTGAGAATGAATGTAGGTCTAAATAAATTCTCTTTATTCTAAGTACAGGTCAATTCAATACAAAACAGCTGTTAAAAAAAATAACTCAAAAAGAAGAAGATCGTTACAAGGGTAATGTATTCAAGTGTGGTTAAAATCAGATAGCATGACCACAATATACAATACCAGGCAATGCAGTGTATCTTAAGACATGGAAGCTAAACCACAAGGTTGCTCTTTCTCTTTGTGCCTTTGTGCTTTTTTTGTGACCTTAAGAAAGTCACTAAATCCATTTGTACTCCAACTGTAAAAAAATCTATGTAAACAAATGTACTTTTCAATTGGCCTGCATGAATGGCAATGCATAATAATATGTTTCTAGGGCAAGTCAGAATTGTAGGTGCTGGTGGGAAGCTTTTAAAGACCATTTTACAGTGAAAGAAATCAAGAGTATGCTGAAGTAAGTAATTGGAGGCAGGCTAAAATGAAAGAGACCAAAAGGACTGCCAAGAATCATTGCTATAAAGTAAAATAAAAAGAGGACAGTCAGATACCAAAATCAGACAAACAGCTCAAAGTGGAGAAAACTGGAATTTTCAGTTAATTCATTTGCTTAAACCTGCATTTGGGAAGCACACGATGATGATGATGGCATTGATAAGAAGGAAGATGGTTATAGACTGTTAGTTACCATCAAGATGACACTATGTGTATTGTGCCAAAAGACCATCATAACAGACATGTGGAATATCCATCTAGTAAATAGTATCCCCCAGTAAAATACATAATTGGATTTGTCTTAAGTGTCTTAAGAGCACAGAATAAGTCCTTTCATGCAGGGTTCAGCAATAATAGATGCTTACAGCTCCATAACAAACAAAAGAAGTCGTACTACCCTTGTAAACAATTGTTTGGAAAGTACTGTGTGATTTCAGTTGATCTCCAACTATTGAACTACTAAAAGATATACACTTTCAAATTGAAGTATATACTGCAACAATGAATGTTCCTTCTCACAAACATCCTAAGTTAGATTACCATATGAATGTTACATTATGTATTCATAAATAGTAAAAAGTATTCATCTATCTATCCACCCATCCATTTTCTGAATCCTCTTCACCCAATTCAGATTTGCAGGGAGCTGGAACCTATTTTTACAAAGCAGGAGCCAATTTATTCTAAAGGAGTATCACTGTACACGCTCTATTTTAAATGTTATCAAAACTGTGTACTGTTTATGCTTCAGTTTAGTTCTACTTGGCAAATGTATTAAGTGCCTGTGCCAAATGCAACATTTTTAACTCAAAATACAGAAAAATATTGCAATATGGCATAACCTCTGTATGTAAACAATGTATTGAAAGACATATTCATTCATACATTTTTCTTTTTGAATGAATTATAATATTTCTTGTAAATTTTGCCTGATATTTTGTGCTTACTGAACAAAATACCCAAAATCCTAGTAAAAATAAGCAAGGAAATTAATATCTTTCTTTTTATGTATTTACTTATTGGTTTATTTATTATTTTCATTTTTGTTAATTTCACACCTTGTAAAGTTGGGGTTTTCTATGTGCAAGTGTGAAAACAACTAATTAACTAGAATGTACATTAAAAATAAGTGTAGGTGTTTCTACACAAGTTCCAGCAAATAACTAAACCATACATCTTCAAAAGGTCAACCAACCTCAATAAAAAAAAGTATTTTTCTTTTTTTTTAATTACCTTAAATAAAGTGAAATTAGGTGGTATTAGTGATGCTTAAATTTGGTTTATATCAATCATATCTATCTATCATGTCTAAAATGACCATAGTGAGACCTGAAAATCTTTTGTCAATGCAATGCAATTGTCAAAATTATGAAAAAGTTAATAATATTGTTTGTTCTTAATTAATGATAACACTGTAAATTCCTATCTTTACACCACAATTATTGCATTCAAGTTTCATTGCCAATATCTAGCAATAAACATTATGTCTTTTCCTTCAGAGGAATGTTAATTATGGTGCCATGGCATTTTTCAGATTAGAGTATGCTAGTCCTATCTTTAATAATAACCTTTTTTGTTTTTTATTTTAACTAGTGGTAACCTCTGTAACACACAATGCAGAAAGAATGGTCCATGGGATACAGGCAGTTACCTAGGTTGCATCTTCATAGCAGGAATGTTTGGACTTAGAACTTGATGGCGCCTTAGGCAATTTATGTACAGACGGACAACATTCATTTAAATAGTACGGTTTTTTGGGGGCATATCCAGTCAGAGGTGTTAAGCTGGGTCTCTAGGGTGACAGCTGAAATGGAGCCAAATGACTGAATCTGTAGTAATACAGTGCAGCATACATCATCCAAGAATGTGCCTTCCCAAGTCACTTATTTAGAAGATATTTCTCCCTTTGTTTCTACTGTTAGATTTACTATATCTTGTTCCACAGTTCTCTCTATCATAGTGTTCTTCCAATGTCCTTTAGAGTGCTGCAGTTTTTACAGAATGTTCCAACACAACAACACTCTCCCTATGACCTCTCTGCTGACTCAAAATAGCACCCTGTTTGGATTAATATTAATATTAAGGTTATATAACTCACTTATAAGTAAAGATAAATAATCCACTCAACAAAGCTATAAATCAAATATAATCCCAGATTCAAATTATGTAATGTACTGTAGTCAAGGAAAGTTCAATGCCATTTTCTTTTTGCTGATACTATTACTAAAATAATCTGGCATATGAAGTACATTTGACTATCATACACATGACACATGCACATAAGTTGTAAGTAGCAAGTTATGTCTTCTAGTACTGGTACACTATACAGGAACATCTATCCACCCATCCTCTAAACATCTTATTCTCCATTATAGGGTCACCAGGAGTAATGTAGAAATTCTTCAGTAACATAAAAGTCATACAAAAAAAGCTGAGAGAAGTATTGTTTAGGATGCTTGCTGGAATTCTGCAATATATTAATTTCTAGATGTGTTCCAAATGAAATGGACATTTAACCTCATGACATATAACCCTTTCACACTCTTCTACCTTAATGATAGTAATGGTTTAGATTGTAATGTTATCCGGTCCTGAACCCAGGGGAGCTATTGTTTTTCATTTTTCTTCTCTTATTAAATATAAAGTAGATTTCTTGACTTTTTCTTCAGTATTTTTATTGAAACCCCCAAAAACCTTGTATAATGTATAAGGAAATTACTCTGTCTGCATTTTATACAAAAGATTGAATTGACTTTTCTGGACTTGGAAAGGTTTTGCTACCTTATTTCCATTAAAATTAGTGCCTAATCAAGGGCATCTTTCTACAACCAGCAAAATGACAATGGAGAAATATATATCAAAAAGAGCTTTGTTGAATCACAACACATAAAAGAAGAATAATACTAGATAAAAACAGTCTCTGTCACATTGTTGTCTGGCCTACTATTCTCCCTGACATGTTAAAAATTGTTCCAAGGTTATGGAGTCTTTGAGGGATGACCTTGGTACACTTACCAGGCCACCAAGTTGCAGTGCCCTCTGGTGATCAGTTTTTAGACTTCCTGTTTTCACTGCTGGGCAATATTCCCTGCCACCTGGGAACTATCTGATGCCACCTACAACTTGGAAAGTTTTTACTGGCCTCTGGTCAAACCCCAAGGCCTTATACTGTCTCTTGAAATGTCAGGTACCCTTGGTGTGGACTAGGCAGCCTGCCTCTGTCACTATCATGAAGCCATTCCAGCTGAATCTTACAGGCTTCCTACCAAGTCTTATGTCAGTGCCATCAGAGGTGAAAACATGTACACATTTTATTTTTCAATAGCCTTTCAATTTTGAATACTATTATAAGACTCTATACAAATATGTGCCCATGTTACAATTTTAATATCTATATTGTTTGGATTTCACAAGGACATTTTGTTTATTTCGCTTCTTTTCTCCAAATTGTCTTTTCATAATCATTTTTTTGTTAATTCCTTTGCATTTATTAACTACAGTGTCATTATTTGTTGGTATTTATTTAATTAATATCCCCTCTGTGTTGTGCTATTTATACTGTTTCATTTATAAATTTATTTTAGGTAGCAACTGCTTTGTCATAGTGGCATTTCTGAATTGTGTTTATCTGCTGTCTTCCTGTGAGGTTCGTCTTACTGTGTTTAGCTGTCTTTGGCCACAAAGTTTTTGGGTCTTCTCTGCTTTTGGAGTTTGTGGTTTGTCTTTGTTATTTTGGATTATGAACCTTCCTATTTAAGTAATAAATGTTTTGCTTATTTTGTTTTATGATTATTCCTTCCTTTCCTTTGGATTCTGAAATGAGTTGTCTTGTTTTTTTATCTTGGATTATTGACTTTGCAACTACAAGTTTTGAGTTCTATATTTTGTTTTGTGAAACAAGTGGCAATATTAAGCAAATGCGACAAGAGTGGGCATTCATAGCTCTCTGCATCCACTAGAACACACAGGGCAAAAAGACTTCAAACTATACTCCACCTGTGTCATGATCATCATGGCACCTAATTTCCTTCTGTGTACACACCAAGCATATGATAGCCCAATTTTTCCCTGTACAGCAAAAATGTCTTTTTTAAAGAAGAGGATTACCTCAGATTAAGGATTAGAGTGAACTGAAAGATAATTAGAAGATTGTTCCCCACAGGCAAGTTTGAGAAGCACTGATTAAGAATATAATGTCTACTTTTCTGAAGGCTGATTAAAAAACATAACATTCAAATGGTGAGGGAACAGCTCATCCTCTATGATGTAAAATTATTAATGTTTTGTGCTCACTATTGGGGATGCCAGCTTTGCTGAACTTGTATATTTTTGGTTTGCTGTAGTAATTTTTTTTTTTTTTTTTTAGAAATTTTCCCTTTACATTTTATGTTCACTGAATTTTATATGTGGTTTTGTATCTTTTAAGATTTGCAGAATCATGCACACCTATTTATTTATTTAAAAAACAGATCATTCCCATAGACTTAATTCACTAAGTAATAAAGTCAATTAATTAGATTAGCAATTATTAAGTTTCCATAACATTTAATAAACAAATTGGAGAATAAAAATTAATTCATTTCTAATATTTACATGGCAAAAAGCAGAGTTAACTGGCAGCAAATAAACCAGCTTAGGACTCCCTCCTAATTTCTTTACAGCATAGCAATAAAGTATCTAGTCCTATTTTCTTATGTGCAATCTACTTAAAAGATACTCAACTTCCAAAGTGCATTTTTTAATATAATTGACATTACCACGGCTATACTGTGTGCACAATTATTAGGCAAGTGAGTATTTTGACCATATCATAATTTTCATGCATATATTCCATCTCCAAGCTGTATAAACTTGAATGCTTACTTGATTTAAGCATATCAGGTGTATTTGTGTAATGAGGGAGTGTGTGGCCTAAGGAGACCAACACCCTATATCAAGGTGTGCATAATTATTAGGCAGCTTCTTTTCCCTAGGCAAAATGAGCCAAAAAAAGAGATTTAACTGACTCTGAAAAGTCAAAAATTGTAAAAAGTCTTTCAGAGGGATGCAGCACTCTCCAAATTGCTAAGATATTGGGGCGTGATCATAGAACCATCAAGCGTTTTGTTGCAAATAGTCAACAGGGTCGCAAGAATCATGTTGAGAAAAAAAGACGCAAATTAACTGCCACAGATCTGAGAAGAATCAAACATGAAACAACCAACCCATTATCCTCTAGAGCTGTCATATTCCAGAACAGCAACCTACTTGTAGTGCCTAGAAGTACAAGGTGTTCAGTACTCAGAGACATGGCCAACGTAAGGAAAGCTGAAACCCGACCACCACTGAACAAGACACATAAACTGAAACGTCAAGACTGGGCCAAGGAGTACCTGAAGACCGATTTTTCAAAGGTTTTATGGACTGATGAGATGAGAGTGACACTTGATGGGCCCGTAGCTGGATCAGTAATGGGCACAGAGCTCAACTTCGACTCAGATGCCAGCAAGGTGGAGGTGGGGTACTGGTATGGGCTGGTATTATTAAAGATGAGCTAGTTGGACCTTTTCGGGTTGAAGATGGACTCAAATTAAACTCCCATACCTACTGCCAGTTTTTAGAAGACACTTTCTTCAATCAGTGGTACAGGAAAAAGTCAGCATCTTTCAAGAGGACCATGATTTTTATGCAAGACAATGCTCCATCACATGCATCAAAGTACTCCACTGCGTGGCTAGCCAGTAAAGACCTTAAAGATGACAGAATAATGACATGGCCCCCTTCCTCACCTGACCTAAACCCTATTGAGAACTTGTGGACCCTTCCTAAAGAGGAGATTTACAGGGAAGGAAAACAGTACACCTCTCTGAACAGTGTCTGGGAGGCTGTGGTTGCTGCTGCACAAAAAGTTGATCGGCAACAGATCAAGAAACTAACAGATTCCATGAATTGAAAGCTTATTGCTGTTAATGAAAAGAAGGGTAGCTATATTGGTCACTGATTTTTTTTTTCATGCCAGAAATGTTTATTTGGAAATTATGTGTTGTTTGTTTATTATTCTCACTTTAACAGATGAAAATAAACAAGGGAGATCGAGAAAATGTAAGTTTTTGATTTAGTTACATAAGTTGTGACTTGTGTAGTGGGTAGCACTGTGCTTTATGTCTACAGGAAACATGGTTTGAATCCAGGCCTAGTCAATATATATGTGATGTCATGTTCTCCCTGTTGCTAAGTAGATTGTGAAATTTAAATAAAGGCAAATTCTTACAGATTGACCTTAGATGCATTAAATCAGGAATTCTGGATCACAGCTTCGTAGGCACATCAAAGCTCCACAAGACATATAATATAACTTGTGCCCTATTATGACTAAGAATATATCTATGTGTGAGGCTGCTACAAAAGAATATGATCAGAGTGGTGCATATGATATTATTTTTCTTGACTTTTAGAAACCATTTAAAAAGATGCCACATGAGAGGTTGGGTGTGAAACTAAAAGAAATGGGTGTAGTGTGTAGACGGGTGCAGAATTAGCTAAGACACGGAAAGCAGAGGGTTATGGTGTGACAAATCTTAACAGAATTAGGTGATATTACAAGTGGTGTGCTGGGATCAGTGGTATTTTTAATATAATTAGCTGTGCTACCTGTCTAAGATAGGCTAAAATCTAAGTGATCAACGTAGATCTCATCATATTTAGTATTAAGGTTTTGAGTGCACTATCTATTGGAATGTATTTTGTAATGCATGTAATAATAACGGGCGGCACGGTGGCGCAGTGGGTAGCGCTGCTGCCTCGCAGTTGGGTGACCTGGGGACCCGGGTTCGCTTCCTGGGCCCTCCCAGCGTGGAGTTTGCATGTTCTCCCCGTGTCTGCGTGGGTTTCCTCCGGGTGCTCCGGTTTCCTCCCACAGTCCAAAGACATGCTGGTTAGGTGGATTGGCGATTCTAGATTGGCCCTAGTGTATGCTTGGTGTGTTTGTGTGTGTCCTGCAGTGGGTTGGCACCCTGCCCGGGATTGGTTCCTGCCTTGTGCCCTGTGTTGGCTGGGATTGGCTCCAGCAGACCCCCGTGACCCTGTGTTCGGATTCAGCGGGTTGGACAATGGATGGATGGATGTAATAATAACATGCAATGCATTTTCCTTCCAATCATTGGCATACAGAAGGATGGATGAGATAGACGGCATAAAAACACACACACTGACACTGCTCTTTTTATTAAGGTGGATAAATGATCTGGATAGGAATACATGTAACAAGCTGGTTAAGTTTACAGCTAATAACAAGCTAGGTGGAATGAAAGATAATCCAGAATCAGTCGAGTCATTACACAGGGACTTGGACAGCAAACAGGCTAGGGCTCGCCTGGAAGATGAAATTTAATATAAATGAATGTAAAGTATCACATGTAGGAAGTAAAAATGTTGGATGTGAATACACAATAGGAGGTCATGGAATCGTGAAAGTACCCTTCATGAGAAGCACCTGTGAGTCAGAGTGGACTTGTTACTATCAACACCCAGACAGAGTATAGAAGCTATTAAGAAGGCTAATAGGATATTACATTACATTACATACTCACAACACATCCACTTTTACTCACAAAAAGTACATTTGCACTTTCTAATTAATCTACATATGGCATGCACATCAAAATAAAGACTATAAAATACCTATTTATTCTAGAAATGCTAATGTCCATGATATTATTTTGGTTTATCTGAATTTTTAGAATGAGTTATTATCCATACATTAAGTAACATTCGCAAACACACTTAATCCAAGTCAAGATCTATCCTAGTAGACTATCTTAGCAGCATTAGGTATAAGAAAGGATCACTCTCAAAACTACTTAATTCTGTTTAAAGTCATGTGTACTGGGGCCTATTCTGGCAGCATAAAGCAGGAACCACCCCTGGACAACACTGCAGTCCATTGCCAGTCATCGACATCCACATTCACACTTAGCCAATTTGGAGTTAACAATTAACCCAATCTGGGATGTAGGTGAAGAGTCAGAGTAGCCTATCAGAGTAACCCATGCACACCTGCAGAGAATATGCAGACTAAACAAGGGCAATGTCTGGGTACAGAATATGAACAAAAGAGTCTGCTTCTGAGAGCAGTAGCACTGCCACTAACCACTTCTTTTTTTAACTTAAGTTACCACATGAAAAGTGATAACGTTGTTATGCGAATTAGGTCATTCAATATATGGTAACAAGTAATTTTCTATTATTTGTACTTGCAACTAACAATTACTGATGTACAGTAGACATTCCAAATAAGACTTGATAACTAAACATGTTAATTGAGGGCACTATCAAAAAAGAAAATTTTAAATTTGCTATAAAAAAATGTGAATGTTTTCAGACCCAAATTGAATCTGAACTTTCTCCTTCAACAGATAATAAATCCAAGCTGCTGTGTTGAATTTAGCACATTCAAAGAAAACTGGCATTTCTCTTTTCCAAATTTGTGAGCTCACCGCCAAGTCACCAAATTTGAAAGCTAAGAAAGCCACTAAATACACTGCCACACATTGTTACAGCTGTTCCACTTGTTTGTTGGCGTCCATCTTCCATTCATAATGCAATTAAAATGATGCTTGGAGAACAAAAAGAAATGTCCATAATTAGACAGTGTGTGGTGAAGAAATACAGAAGGCTAACAGAATTTGGGTGTTTATTTCTACTGCAGTATACTGAACATTTAGTGGTGATAACTAAAAATGCTTTAATTGATGGCTTTTTTAGTTTGAATGTAGTCCACAGATTGAAAAGTCATCCTAAAATAGCTTACAAATGAACACAATAATGAGCTAATAGTCTGCAAGTGCTGTGTTGAAGTTAGACATTGTAAGTGTTTAGCCACAGGTGAGGTATGAGAAATATTGCCGGATCTAACTCTCTTGTGGGCAGAAAAACTTCACAACCAATGAGAACAGGCACAAAAGGCTCATGTGATAATTAGGTCCAAATTCAACAGATGTGTTGAACATGTTTAAGAAAACACTAAACGTTTTGATTTATGTAGGACAGATGGTGATCCTTCAGATTGAGGCTTCCAGACGTTTTTCCTATCATGAAGCATAGAGCTTTTTTGACAGAAGTTCAAAGAGTAATTCTATCAGATGAAACAAATTTGAAAGAATCTGGGAAAAACTGCTTAGGGTGAAGGCAATGACCCTAAGGTAGACAGCACTGTGCTAATCCTATTTTGAAATCTTAAGCTGCTGTCAATGAGGCCGAGTGGCACTAAACTACAAGGGTACTGGTTCAGTCCTCACTGATGACTCACACTATAGCTTTGAAGAACCAGCTTAACTTCTCTGTGCCCCAATTGTAAAATAAAAAAAATAAACATAAAATATGTAAACTTTTGTAATTTGTTCTAATCTTAGAAATTATCTGGGTAAGGCATCTTTACAATAAACAAGAAAACAATAAAATGGTGCCTCTGAGGACAAGGTTACTGATAAGGTACTCTGATACTGGTGAAGTAAAATATTTTTGATAAGATTTTAATAATATATTCCGGCCACCTCCTGAATTGTGGCATCCTTAAAGCTGTGCCCGGTGGTCAAAATGGTGCTGTGTGACAAACAACTCTACTTGCAGCATTTTGGTTCTCATGGTTCCTATAGAAACCGTGTGCAAACAGAGAGTACAACAAAAAGGTTTAAGGTGTGTTAGTGGAGGAGTGAAAATGAACAACAAATAATGGTGAGGAGTGTATAAATTTAAAAGAAAATACAAATAGATATAGATTTTACATAATATATTTACAGTCTAAATTTCTTAGAGTTAAAAAATCTAAGGATATGCTTATATTTTAAATATAGCCTTGAAATAAGATGGCAGTAATTGTAATATTATGGTTGAAATAAAATTCTACTCTTATTCCTGTATTTGCTTTTCTTGCAGAATATTTAGACACTTAATAATATGATTTTAATATGTCAAGGAGGCTCACCAACCCTAACCATGGGCCAACTGATGCTTAAGTAATAGACAGAAAAAATGCATGGCTGCAAGTTTTACCACAAAAAAAAAAACAAGTTCAAAATGTTACTTTAAAAAGGAAGGCCTTTTCATGCAGAAGTGTACAACACAAAAAACACTCTCATATGGCAACTCAATGTATGTATGTATTTATAAACATAAAAATGTATGAAATATCCTCTAAATAAGTGAAAAGCTGACGCTGTTTGCCTTCTCATTTTCATACACTAAATTACATCTGTTAGTAAGTATAACTGAAATGAATATATAGCAAAAGAAAATGAAAAAAAGCTTTAAAATGGTAAAAGCATTTTACAGCAACTATGATCCAGACAGTTAAAGTCTGTCTTATTCCTCTGAGCATTTAAAATAAACTAAAAATCTTTGCAATTATATCTGAAGTGATCCTGCCTTTCAGATTAGTCTAATGAACAGCTAGTACAGCTTAAACAGATAAAAAAAAAAGTTGATGCCTTCTGCAAATGAACACGGCCGCTTGAGTTTACTGTTCTTTGTAACTAAAGTAAATCTTTCAAAACTTAAAATATGAAATTACTTTTAAAAACTTTAATTTTTCATAAGTCAATCTGCAACTGATTTGATGTTCAATGTTCTTAATGAAATTCTGTTCTATCAAATTGAACCAGGATTACAGCACCAGTAGGATTTATGCAGTGAATATGAAAAAGTATGATCTTTTTGATCCTTTATTTTAACAAAGAGAACTTACATAAAGTTAGACTAATCAAACTTCCATGAAAACCTCACTTTTCAAAAAACAAAACAGAATATATATAATTTTAGAATTTGTTAGATTCTTACGTATGTCATTAATTATTAAACTTTCTTTATATGATAAAGTACAAAATTCGTCAAATCCCTCAGATACCGTATAACACAGTAGTAGAAGTAGTAGCATGGCATGTACAGAATACAATGAAATTCTGACTTTCATGTCCGACTACACAACTTGCCATCACTTTAGTGTCATAATGTTGCAGAATGAAATATGAAAAAGCACCCTGTTATAATTGCTGCACTATCACGTTTCTACAAAATTGTAAAATCAGTTAATTTATAAGCACATATATTCAACTATGTAACAAATAGGAGGACCAAAGTTATATTCACAACATTGCTTAATTGTGCCACTATTAAATAGGACCTTCTCGACTTTCATTAGGTAGATTTTTATTGTATACATACAGTGCCTTTGGTGACAGCTTTGCCATTTTATTAGGTACACTTTCAAAGGAGGCCTAGCAGCCTCAGTAGCCAAACAGAAATCAGCCCTGGACAGGCCACCAGTTCAATGTATGACATTTTCACCTTTGCACTCACCATCACTTATACAGAGCAAGTTCAGAGATGCCAATTTCCCTAACAAGCACATCTGTGGGAGTGAGAGGAATGCATACTGCCCAGTGAAATGTTACATGGAACAATGAGGATATGCAAACTGCACATGTGTCTCTGTGTGTTTTTGTCCATATTCTCTTTCTTCCCACTTCTCTAAGTGGTGAGTTAGGTAAGCTGAAGTGTCCACAATGGACTGACACCACTCAAGGTCAATTCTTGTCATATGCCTGATATTTCTGTAGAAGGCTGTGAACCCCCCACACCCATAAATGTCATTAAGTGAGCTTTGTAGGAGTTTAATATGTACAAGACATGATCAAAAAAATCCAAAAAATGTACTAAAATATCTTAATTAAAAATGTACTAAAATATCTTAATTACAATTTTGTAGCATTTGTGGTTAGTGTTACAGGTTTCTTTTTTAGAGTGAATGCTGCAAACCACAAAATTAAAGTGCTGAACTATCATCGACTGAGGAAATGAAGGGGGTCCTTCTACACTTTTACTATAGCCAACAATTAATTTTCAAAATTTGATTGTTCTTTAGCATTAGAAATTAAATAATAGCACAATACTTAATATTGTGGGATTTCACCAACCATATTGGCCATGTTTTAGTACACAGGAGCTAACCATTGGCCAGTTACAAAATCAGCATTTTAGAATAACACCACTTTCAAGTCCAGGTTCACAACTTTATATTTTATAAAAAGGTAAAAATTAACAATATTCATTTGTGTGAATGGGTGTATACTACAAACTAAATAATTGTTGGAGGATTTGACACAAGATTATCCGATGCAATTCAATTAATTCTTAAATGATGCTCTTTATTGAATAAAGGCTCAGTACACTTTTACATATTTACAGTTCTAATGCAATATTCTGAAATGTTAAACCACAATGCATTTACATAAATAAAGACACAGCTTTGGTTACATGCACAGAAAAAGTAGCGAATCTCAATGATTAAGACAAATCAATCAAAGCAATATGAAGCATGGCATGAATGCCGATCTATCTATCTATCTATCTATCTATCTATCTATCTATCTATCTATCTATCTATCTATGCCCAAACATACACAGATATGTTGTGTATGTGTGAAATTTATATATATGTCATTTTCTTTATAGATATAGCTATAAACTTAAAAAAATGGCATATGAGAAACACAGACGTCACTGGGCTTTTCCTTGGCTATTTTACAAATACTATTAAACCCTAAGCAAACCCAACAAGGGCAGCAAGCATTTGGCAAAACATGAGACAAATTATGCATACATAATATTATTATAATATCTAGTTTTACAACTACTACAGTACTTCTAGCACTGCACTACTTTTCCATATCCGAATTCTGTTGTAACATACCATTCCTATATTTAATGTGCACGACTGCAAATTCATTTAGTTATTCCTGTATTGTGTGTGTGTGTGTGCTTGTGTGTGTGTGTGCTTGTGTGTTTTCAAACAAAGCTTAGTAACAAATCTATATAGGCATATATATGTTGTTGTTTTCAAAAAGTTGATAACAACACTAATGTGACAGTAAACTTTAAGTTTAGATGAATGTGGATGAATGCCATATTTTTTGTTTTTTATTCACTAAACATGTACATACACATATATATATATATAATATTTTGAGGTTTTTATGTAGCAAAACTGATGCAGATGCACAAAATCCGGATTTCTAGAATTGCATAATAACCCCACTGTTTTCATTAAATAATCTAGCAAATAACTTCCATTTTTTATTTCCTACTTTTTTTTATTGCTTTCATTTTTTTTAGTTCGGCAGACTACAGTATTGGAAAAGTTTTTGATTTGTCTTTAAACCGCAAACTAAATTATCTCTGCCTGTTAATTTATTGTATTGGAAATAACACAAATACACAACTTGATGGAAATACCTTTTCCAATTAAGCGTTAAGTCGCAACGTAAAAACATATTACATTGTCAAAACAAAGTATTTTGCATGTTTAAATAAATGATACTTGAGATGTGCGGTCATTAAAGGGCTTAACAAACATTATTAGTGATCCCAAATATTAGACTATGTTTATGTATAATTTTTACACAAATTTGGACAGTACAATGCCGATCAGACGTTATGACTATCCAAACGTAATAAAACTGACATTTGACTGTTCCTTATACGGCACAAATTACGCGTTAAAATTTTCACACACTCCCAGTTTTCTTGTTCACTGAAACGGGTAACAGAAAGAAAAAAAAAATGTGCATTTTTCTACTGTGGATTTTGTGCTCAGGTAACTGAATACGCTGGTTAAAAAACGCTTTGTCCGCAACCCCAAACTGTTCAGAAAAAAAATGTACCAATGTAGTAAGTGAGGGTTTCAGAATGTTAAGTCATGCAGTATTAACTGAATGAGTGTAATAAGCGTACGATATCTTGTAACTGAGGAACTTCTTGAGTTTTGATATCAATGCTCCGGTTTTACAAGGAACAAATAATAGCTTCTTTGGGAACTATAGCATGAACTCAAACATTTTCTCTACAAAAAAGCGTGAGCGCGTGCTTATCGTCTGTTAATCCGAAATGCAACACGAATACGTCAAGTGTCCATAACAGACTTCCCGTAAAAATGCGGATCCTCTACTATACCCACTACGCCCCGCCCCTTCCCTCAGTACCCGAAGTTGCGCCCACCCCGCGGAGGCTGAGGCAGATGCAATGGGAAATTTTTAAAGCACTAATATCCACTTGTAAGATGAGTCAACACGGTCTTTTAAAGCTGTCCCGGGTCGGGGGCACCATGTGTGGCAGTTCCCCACGGCCCGTTATTTGACTTCAATGGCAGAGGCAGAAAACAGACAAAGCACAGTAACCACTGCGAATATCAAAAGGTAACCATGGAAGCATTTGTCCACTTGTCAATGGGTACCCCAGCCATTCATTTCATCACTGAATCAATATTTGGGCTGTTTAAATTTATTTCACAAGGGTTAAATCATAGGTTTTAGAAATTGGCTGTTTAATTGCATAGGAGATGTATTTTCCATTTAGTACACTCGTTATTCTGATTTATATGAATTAGGCTCTTTCTACTTTTATCTAAAAGTCTAAATGTACAACAACACATTTGTTCAACGCGCGCCTGCTAAACTAATCTTCTTACGGTTATGCTATAGTTTTTAATTAAAATCGCAAGGCTTCCGGCTATAAACTCCTCTGTCATATAGAGTTTGCTCTGACAGTATTAAAAATAAATTATCCACGAGCGTAATAGTTAAAATAATTACAAACACAGTTAGGCAGTACTAATGTAACTTCTCACGTAAAAGGCGTAATAACAGCAATAGCATAAATAATACACGGGACACATCATAATAAAAGAAGCACGTGCTACATATCCGTTTCAAGTACACGGTTACAGTACCTGACATTTAATGCGTCGTTACTATCCACAATGAAGACAGCTCCAAAAATAAAAATTTTGTCATCTAGGATCAAATAGTAGCATATTCTTCACTTCTTCTTTTTTTATTTCTCACATCTGCATTTGATAGCAAAACACAATTAAATGAGTTCCTGTGCTTGGCATTCCTAACAGTGACTCTTATGCGCTTGCTGTATGAGGAGATGACGATCCCTCAGTCGCTTCTTTGCCGTCTAGCGGTCTGCTGTTTGGCGCGATGGCTCTGCTTAAACTGAAGAAGCAAACTGTTTTCTCGGAGTGAGGCGTGCTAACCCGAGACGACACACTACTATAATCGTCCCCTGTAGTGCCCAGTCGCTTCGGCACATTCGCTCATCTTTCCAGGCGTCTTTAGAGGCTAAGCGAACAGCTCCACCCAGTGCAAGTTTTCTTCTAACCCGTTTATTTGGGAGACGCAAATCGAAATTAGCTTTCTAAAAATGACCTGCGGTTAACCACAATAAAAAAGCGCACATGCATGCTCATAACGTGTTTAACCCGGGCACGGATAATGTATTCTACATCTGACAGTCTGGCAAAATCACAGGCACAAACTTTTTGCACGCATACCCGTCGTGCGATTATTAATTTTCTTTAAAATGTACTCTTTAAAATCGTCGTTTTGCTTGTGCAGGGCAGAGAGTTCTGAAACGAAATGTTCTTTTTAATGACTGTACTGTTCTATGTGTACTAATTTGTTAATTTTAAGCACAGAGAAAGAATTAAATTAAAATGATTAAATGTACTCATAATTAATGCCTGTTTTTCCTCAGTCAATGGCTGGAATCAACCGATATTTTAATATAATTTAAAGGACTAATGAAATCCCTGTTGTTAGTATAAGGCTCTATGCATTTGCGTTTCATTCACACTGAACCATTCCTTTTGGGATACCTTAATTTACTATAATAAATGTGATGAATTAAACGTTAAGAAAAAATGTTGGTGGATCATAAACACATTGCCAAGTTCTTCTAAATGTCTGAAATGTTAATAAATAGCATGATTAATTATAAGGGTTAATTTAAAAATACACTGATTATTAACCATAGATGCTGTAGTCAGTGTAGTTCTCCAGAATTCTAGACAATGGTCAACTCTGCCTTAGAATTGAATGCGGGATGAAGCTAATCTCTTCTGTAAAATGTAATGAAAGCTTTTTTTCCCTTTTTTATTAATAGCATTTCTTATGAAAAAACAGCTGAATGTGGTTAAGTATTCATTTTACGAATAAACTGCCAATATTAGACACTTACTTAAAAAGAAGATGAATAATGCATTAGACTTTAACAGTTACATTGGACTGGCATATCATCTAAGGCTCTTATTTGATTTGGGTATGATGCTGCTGGGATAGACTTTCACTGTACTTTTTTTTAAAAATTTGTATAATGTTAGGTGATAATAATAACTAAATTCTACATATTTTTCTAAATTAACTATAAAAAAAAAAAAATGGTTCTTGCTGATGTACTTACCCCACTGACTTTGACAGCCCTACTGTAAATGGGGACTGGACCGACCAGGCATCTTGAAGTATCATTTCATTAGTTGAATGGAGTCGATATGTACAAGGGTGGTGTTTCCCATGAGTTCAGCTTCAACACAATAAATACATCCCATAGTCAACTCTTCACAATATCAACATTAATATAACAGAATCATTCAGATCAAACCCAGAGGGATTAAAGAACCTTTCAAAGAAGAGTCATTCAAATATAAATAATGTCATTAAAAAATTAGGATAATATGGCAGTCAGGCAACTTTAGAGCAGAAGAATGGTTTACATTAAAAACAAATAAAAGATGCACAGGGAAAGTGGTCCCAACCTACACTCTGGACATCTGATAGTTCATGAGCCGAGCGGGATCAGAGGAAAGAAGAGACATACTGTAGACCAAAACTGAAGCGTGAAAGGTGCAAGTTTATTTACAAGAGTGCTGCACAACAAAAACAAAGCAATGTCAGGCTGGCTCTGTTTCTCAGTCCTTCAGCGCTGTCATCAAAAAGCAAACTGAAACAAAATGGGGAAAAAATAACAAATTGTGCATTTACAGTAAGTATAGGGCACTCCTACAGTTCATATACAATATCTACACACACATGCCAAAAATAAAGGCAGTCTTCTTTCTTAATCCCTGGCTCAGAAAGGTCCTTGAGAAAAAGGGGAAAAATTACAGGAAAAATTTGTACAAGAAAAATCAAGTGTGTGTATATAACTCCAGTTCTTCAGTCCTTACATTGGCTCCCGGTTAAGTTTAGGACAGATTTCAAAATCCTACTTTTAGAATATAAAGCCTTAAATGGCCATGGTCCAACTTACTTATCTGAACTTATCATTACTTACAAACCAGAGTGCACATTAAGATCTCAAGTTGCCAGTCTGCTTATGAATCCAAGGATTAATAAAATAACAGTGGGAGGGCAAGCTTTAGTTACAGGGCCCCAAAGTTGTGGAATGGTCTGCCTGCTATTATAAGAGATGCCCCTTCAGTCTCATCTTTCAAATCTCTGCTGAAGACTCACTACTTCAGTTTAGCATTCCCAGACTAGAGCTGCTGATTAACTGTGCATACTGCATCTCTGTTGTTAGTCATTAGCACTAAAACATAAGTAATATGATAGATATAATTTGTTACTAACCCTCATCTATTCTGTTTCTCTTCTTGGTACTCAAATATGACACTTGGTGCCACTGCTCTATTGCCAATTTGTTTGCCTGCCTTTGGAAAAGTCATCTCTGACAGATGAGTACTGTAATCATCAGGTAGAAGGGTCCTTTCATCAAATTGGCATGCCCAACACCGACGTGGCTGTGGAATGGCCAGTATGAGGGAGGCATCTTGATGACTGAGGTCTCCAGGTATCTGAACAAATCCTATTATGTGATATAATCTACTCTTTGCTCTGTACTTGTATTATTACTATTTTATTGAGGATTGCTTGGGTTCTGTTCTGTGTATTGTATTTACCTCATTTTTTTTTACACACACTGCACACCCAACCTACTTGGAAAGGGGGTCTCTCTCTGAATTGCCTTTCCTGAGATTTCCTCCATTTTTTTCCCCTACAAGCATTTTTGGGGGGGGGGGGGGGGTGAGTGTGGGAGTTTTCTTGTCTTCTTAGAGAGTCAAGGCTAGGGGGCCGTCAAAAAACAGGTCTTGTTAAAGCATTCCTTGTGTGATTTTGGGCTATACAAAAATAAATTGTATTGTATTGTATATACAATAATCAGGAGTGGACTTCCCTAGACTTTCTCATATAATCAGACATGGGAATGGATATTTGAGTAGTAAACCGCAAGACAATGGTTACATTTTTATATTATGTTCATTAAAGAACCATCAACAACAAATCAAATCAATCATATATTGAACAATTTTTATAAAAGTAAAGTTATAAGAATACATCGGACTGCAGCTGCATGAGTAAAAGGTAAAGCACTACTTCCGGTTAACGGAAATAGCCCAAAAGTTGATAGAAATCTATGTTTTGTACCTAATACTTGCATGCAGAATTTGGTTGACTTAAGTGAAAGCGTACTGAAGTTATCGTGTTTACACACACACACACAGACATAATTCCAAAAATTGTATTTTCGGACTCAGGGAGGGGTAAAACGTGTGTAAAACGTCGAGATTAATCAAAATCTCGACATCGAATTTTTGGACCATTACAATACTTTCCCCATTATCTGTATACGAGAAAGTAAAAAGAAAAACTATCCCAAAACCAAATATGTATTCATACCTCTACCAACACTATCATAATGAGATGTATATATACCATAAATATTCAGAAAGCCGTCAAGAAAAACAACTGCTGCCTCTATAGCTCAGTACTGCTTATCCCTATTTCGCCTTTTGGTCCACTCATTACCCCTTAAATATAACCGGCTAGATTATCCAGCCAATCCGCCACCCCCAAGTACCAAACCCCTGACATTCACGCGCGTGTAAGCCCCACGGAAGGCCAACGTCTATGCTGATTTCAAGCACGCCAGGTTACCGACGCTCCAGTAAGTAAACCTTATTTACTTTGAATACGGGGTCCCCATCTCGTGACCGACCTCAGTTACAAATACAATTGCCAGCTTTTTGTTCCTGGCGCGCTGCACCTACCTGTGAAACTGAACACCAGTGGTGGAGCCCCTACTGGCCATTATACGTCCTGAGACACGCTGTACCTTACAGGGCGCACCCGGCAGCGCCTTCAATTCAAAACAGTACGCCCTTCTTTGAAGCTGGCACACTCTTACTCTTATAAACAACAATGTTCGGTTTAGCGCCATTTTAACCTCAATTGGTAATGCTCGAGGTGGCACATTCCCATAATGATGAACAATATTGAAAAGATAACTCTTAAATGGAATGACATGTGTGGATCTTAATCTAGACTGGATACTTGTTCAAAATCTAAAGATAAATCCAAAGGTAAGATTAAATTGAGATGTTAGCTACTGTATGAGTTATGAATGTTAGAAAAGCTTATTAAAAAAGTGAATGTGTGTAGAGCAGAGCAGCTACCAACAGAGCAGGTGATGTGAAGTGCAGTAGAGCACAGTGATGGCTGGCTTATTTAGTGGCAAAGAGGAAAGCTGACCTTTGTTGGTCAACCAAACAGTCGACCTTGTAAGTCATGTAGCATTTCTATTAAGAAACATATGCCAGCCATTAGGGCCATGAAAAGACTGGTATAGTGGCAGGAATTCAAAACTATGTAAATGTTACACTTGCTTACATCATTAGATAGATAGATAGATAGATAGATAGATAGATAGATAGATAGATAGATAGATAGATAGATAGATAGATAGATAGATAGATAGATAGATAGATAGATAGATAGATAGATAGATAGATAGATAGATAGATAGATCACATTATTCTTTGATTTGGTGAATGATTTCATTAAAGCACTAATCAAGGACAAAACTATGTGGAAATTAATTAATATTTAAAGGTTTATACTTGTAAGTAGTGTTTGGTATATACAATTCAGCATAAACAGCACCTTATCTCCATTTTGTCCACTTCAGGGTAATTGAGAACCACAGCCTATTCAGCCACAAGTGTAAAAAAGCAAGAGCAAGGATTCAAAGGAAAAAACGATTGATTGATATGTAAGCCATAGACTGGGCTGGGATCAGTGATGGAAAATACCAGCAACATGATAATGGGAATTTATACAGTACATGAGTATTACCATTATTATAATATTTTGTGTTATTATCTATTCAAAGTTGGTTTACACATTGCTCTATTATAAAAAAAAATCTTGGAAGGGAGACTAGGGAGAAGAGACATGATCTTCTCGGATTATCTCGGAAGACAATTTGACGTACCACGAGAGACACTTTAACGTCACGCGAGACAAGGCAGTGAGACAACATTTAAAACAAGTTTCATGAACATCTAATCTAGCAGTTGTTGAAATGATTTTGGCGGACACGCTTCATGTGCTCCCAGCTCTTAAAACAACAGCAAGCAACAAGCAGAACAGGCAGCTCGCCAGCAGCAGCAAGCCAGCAGATTATCTGACTGATACTCCTTAGGATGCATTCAGCCAAACACACCCCCCCCCCCCCCCCCCCCTTCACAACACGAGTGGCAGAGACGCAAAATGGCAAAAGGACAGCTGCTGTACAGGCTTTTAAATGATCGACGTGCAGCGTGACAAGCAGAATACACAGCTCGCCAGCAGCAGCAGCAACACACCAGCAGATGATCCAACCGCTTCTCCTTAGCGTGCGTTCAGCTGTCGCCGCCCCCTTCACAACGTGAGCAGTGTTATACGTCCTGCAAGAAAGAGATTTAACCACGCCCAGGGCCAGAAATAAAGGACAAGTACAGTATTGTTTTTACAAACGTTTTAAAGTAAAGATGAAAATAATGCATATGTAACAATTCCCATGAAAATAACAATCTCTTTAAATTGTATAGCCGGTAAAACAAACCCGGGTGTGGGCGAGCGAAGCGAGCAGGGGGCGGAGCCCCCTAGTATTCTTGAAAATGAAGACTCATGGCTTTGTGCTGTTCAACATCTACTATTTCTGTCTATACAAAGTATCTCTGGAATCAATACAAAAATTAGATGAACAATTTCAGGAGGAACAAAGGAAAGGGGTACTTTAAATGTAATCAATACAAAAATTAGCTGATTATTTTCAGGAGGAACAGAGGAAAGGGGTATTTTCAATGTAATTTTTTTTATTTTCCAAAATACTAATTGCTTCAATGTTTTGGACATTTAAGAGAGTACAATATAATTACACCCAGTGTACAATGTTTTGACACACAGACCTGCCAGCTGTGATAAAACAACTGATAAACTGTCCATAGAAGAGAGTGGGAATCTGTATATCAAATTTATTGGCAGAAATAACCAGAGTATTGGGTCTAAATGTAATCAGAAATAGGTTACAATCTGTATTAGAAAAACTATGTATTTCGTTAAGTTTTAAGAGGCAAAACAAACTAGAAAGTAAAGTTTTATGATGTGAGTTTAAAATGAAAGGTTCTATATGTTTTTCTTATTTAATGTAATTGTATCCTTGTGAGAATTAGCTTTCCCTTTCTGCAAAGTTTCTGCAACCCACAATATCCTAACACAGGATCACAGGGGTCTGCTGGAGCCAATCGCAGCCAGCACAGGGTGCAAGGCAGGAACAAATCCCCGGGCAGGGTGCCAGCCCATCGCAGGGCATACACACAAACACACCCACACACCAACTGTGGACTGTGGAAGGAAACTGGAGCACCCAGAGGAAACCCATGCAGACACAAGTAGAACATGCAAACTCCACGCAGGGAGGACCCAGAAAGCAAACCCTGGTCTCCTAACTGTGAGGCAACAGCGCTATCCAATGCGCCACCGTGCCACCCCCTATAGTATTTGTATTTTTGTATTTTGTGTGGTTTACTGTTAGCTATTCTTATTCAAAGCTTTGTGTTTTCTGTATTTATCTCTATTTAGTGCTTTATGTTGGGTCTCCTTACTGCGCCACCGTGCTGCCCTTTTGTGACTTTCACCCTTAAGTAAAATGGCAATGTCAGCTCCAGAAATTTTCCCACATGTGCACAAAACCCAGCAGTAGGAGAAGCATTGCTAGTTGCTAGTAGCTAGTAGAACCTCCATCCTCAACTGTCATTCCAAAATCCTCCAAGTGTCCACACTGAACCTCCCACCCACTCGTGCCACTTCACAAAGCATTGATTCTGATTTTGAAATAAAACTGATTCTGATGCTGGTAAGACCAGACAGATAACACTATTAGAAATATTATATGGCATTTTAAAAGCATAGACCATTTAATACTTACTCTAAACTCACTGTAGTTTCAAAGTTTTAAGAAGAGCAGAATAAAGTGTTATTTGTGAATTAATTAATGCAGCTTTGCATTTTCAGTTCTTATGAAAACAAAATATTTAGAATCTAAAGGCTGTGTATTTGTTATACCAACCTCATGTTTTTATATTATAATTTTAATTGACTTCATTTACAGCAGTATATTGCAAATGTTTTAATTTTACTATTGATTTAGCAATATTTTTATTGACTGACTAAGTGTAAACAGTTGATTTATGGACTGGCTTGAGAAGAACCACTAGATGGCACAACTTAATTTATGTACTCTGTATGTGTAACATCAGAAAGAGAGAGCTATCTTTCTGTTCTGTCTGGTCTGATATATGGTGAGCTGTTTATGACAAGTGTAAAAGCTCATTCACAAACTCTGAAAGGTACTTTATGGCTTTGTCCTGAAGTCAAATTGTCTATGGACTTCAGCACTGAGATGTAAATATTAGGACAAAATTATTTGACTATGAATTCATTTATGAGGGAAGGAACTACAACCACAATCCAGATTCTATTTTAACATCAGATGGGTTGTTCAAAATTTGTAGATTAATAAGAAGGGTTATTAATAAGAAGGGTTTAACTAGCCCCAATGTCACACAGCCAATTTAACCATCTACCCCATGCCCCCCCATCTTGTAAAATCCAGCAAAGACACAATTTCTTCTCTATTTTCTGCTTTTTTATGATATACTCTGGTTCCACCTTAATTTTTTTTTCTGGTACATGAAGTGTATTTGAGGAGCACAATGGTGTAACTGTTATATAGAGACCATACAACATGCTTTTGATACATTCTAATTAAACAGTAAATACAGCATCATCTACAGTATCTGTGCAAATAATATTAGTAACTGCGTATATGAAATTTTACTTTCCCTAGAAGATGACCTTCCAAACAAAGCATATGTAGCTAGTTACCTTGCTTTTTCGTGTGGAAATTTTTGAAAAATTTGTTTGATGTTTTATTTCTGCAAAATTAAGTTATTCTTCCCAATTACATATAAATGAGACATTTTCATAATACAAGACCACAGGACTTTTTACATGAAACCGTGAAAAGTAAAATATTGTTTTTACTGCTAGCAACTGGCAGGACTTCCTAGTTTAAGGTAATTTAATGAGTGATGCACACTTCCATTAAAGACACATGTTAGGATACTATTAGTTGAATACAAGTTTGAAAGTAATATTCTCAAACATACTTAAACCAAATCAGGGTTAACCAATTCAGTGATGAAGTCACTGCGTAGGGATGACCAGTTATCAAAGCTAATATCCTGTCCCATGCTCAGGCCAATTGCATCAAGAGTGAACAAACATTTAACCTAAGCACTAATTAGAGCAAAATATAGCAAATGAGGAAGCTAAACTAAATGGCCATAGATGTTCAATCTCTTAAGTTAGCACTGTGCATAGAACTAGGGTGAGAAGATGTGCCAGATCTAGTCGGCATCAGCTGTATAGGAAATTCTCTCTTATAATTTGGTATCTTTGAAAAACTAATCAGAGTATATGTTGTATAGTGTAACAATGCTTTGAATTTGACAACTCTGCTAAGAGAAGCCATGAACTTGGAAAACAATGCAATAACCACCATTCCATCTCCTGTTCTATTTATGGTCTTTGAGGAGATGAGGAACAAAATTGTAAAAAACTTAAAAGAAGTGGTGAGGCGGCCTTCTGCTGTTATGCACCTAAAATCTGGAGTAGCCTGCCAATAGGAATTCGCCAGGCTAATACAGTGGAGCACTTCAAAAAACTGCTGAAAGCACATTATTTTAACATGGCCTTCTCATAACTTCACTGTAATTTAATCCGATACTCTGTATATCCAATTCCTTATAATAACTATTCATGGTGGCTCTAAAATCTGTACTAACCCCTACTCTCTCTTCTGTTTCCTTTTCCGGTGTCCTTTTGGTGCCACCACCATCTATTCAAAGTACCGTGATGTTCCAACAGTGATGGATTAAAAGCCAGAAGTCTGCATGACCATCATCATCAAGTCCTTCCGTGAGAACCCTAAATACAAAGAGGACTATTTCATTTATGTTAGGTAGAATGCCCAGAGGGGAATGGGCGGTCTCGTGGCCTGGAACCCCTGCAGATTTTATTTTTTTCTCCAGCCATCTGGAATTTTTTTTTGTTTTTTCTGTTCCCCCTGGCCATCGGACCTTACTCTTTTTCTATGCTAACTAATGTTGTCTTATTTTAAATTTCTTATTTTGTCTTTTATTTTTCTTTTCTTCATTATGTAAAGCACTTTGAGCTACTTTTTTGTATGAAAATGTGCTATAAAAATAAATGTTGTTGTTGTTAAAATAAGCACATCTGACCATTAGAGGTGAGGTATATGAACTAAACTGAAGATTTGGATCACTGTTAGCTTTAGGATCACTTGTGTTTAAAACAACCATGGAATACTATCTGCCAGAGGGACTGGAGTTGTTTCCTTTTCTTACTTATGCTTTTTGTAAGGTTTTAATGAGTTAGAAAATTCACATCCAGAATCATACCTGATATAACATTTATTTTCCTCTAAGAACAATACTGGTCATAGTGACACAGTTCATCAAGGTTAGATCAATTCCTGAAATATCTGCAGATGAAATAGACTGCATTTAGAATACACCTTCATTTTTGTTACAAAGTGGGACAGTGCTTAGCAGAGAGTGGTCTGGTACTGATCTCCCTTTGAGTTTTCTATGAGTAAGTACTATGGAAATAAAGGGGCCGTACCACAGCCAGGTTTGGCAGAATTGCTGCAGTCCAGGGTTCCGGGACTGTCTAGGTGCCCCCTGGCAGTGCCCATGGACCCCAGCAGGGTTTAGCTTCCAAACTCCAAGCTTGTGGCCCCGATGCAATCCAGGGGGGTTGCCCTCTTGTGTTCCAGGGAAGGTATTACCGTGAACCTGTCCTCTCCCCTGGTCCTTCCATCACCGTCCCAGCCATCCGCTACAGTACATATACCCTGACAAATGCTCCAGCAGCCCTTCAGCAGTGTGTATGGCATATGTTTTGGACGGCATTAGAGATTAACGTTGTTTACCATACCTTAATAACATACTCTGCTACACCAAAATCTTTGCTGATCATGTCAAAAAATTTTCAAAAGTACTTCACCAGATATGGAGTTGTGGCATTAAACTCTGACCTAAGCAATATAAACTCTTCAATCAGAAAATCATGCATTGGCAGACTTGTGTCTGGAGATTATGTCAACAAACTGACAAAGGTAATTTTTGAGAGAACCAAGAGAGTTGCAATCAGGCAGAAAAGGGTCAGAACCAGGAGGAGAAAATAACAGAAACAAAACCAGAGCATGAGACAAAATTGAGATCAATAAACAAGTAAGACATCTCTACCAAAAAGCAATAAATGAGAAAGCAAAAATTTTGAAAGACATTTTGAGTCTGCAGATTGGATGAGGAAATGCACCTGCAGCCAACCTTTTAACCTATTATGCCAATCACTAATGGATCACAACCTCTTAGGCCACACCAATGACAAACACAGGAAGTGGGCCTAACCAAAGGTTAGGGAAATGCTGGTGAATGGAGAATCAAAAAACATCTGCCAGTATTAAATTCTCTGGCTCAGAAAAAACAAACAAAAAAAAAAAGAGTCAAAAGTAAAGCAAGTTTGTGCACAAAATGTAATAAATTATTTTAAAAACCCAAATCATAAGATAACCCCCATCAATGACATGGCCTCTAGACACATCCATGTGGTTTCAATGGTCAAGGCTGAAATACTTGTATAAACACAAGCAACTAAACATTCTGTTGAAAAATTCAATTACTGTAAAACAAGTGCATCATTTGAATTGGTCTCTGTAGACTATCTATCTATCTATCTATGTGTAATTGTAGAAAAGTAATCTAGAACATAGAAAAACCACTGAAAATCCATTTCAGTATTTTATTTTAAAGTTTACCAGATTGCTTTAGAAAACAGTCAGAAATCTTCAGTTGAAAGCAAAAGGTATTATAACAGCCATTCAAAGAAATCAATTTTTAAATCAGGACTTCTTAAAATGAACTTCTCTCAAAGATACGATTCTAGAAAGTATCATGCATGTGTGTTGGAGAACTCCTTCACAGGCTCAGTACAGGTATGCAATAACCCACCGAGACAAGAGGGGGAGCTACTGCTAATTTTATCTTCTCTCTCTTCTCCCTTCACAGTACAGAGAAGCTGACCAGTGAAGGCATATAATTAGGCCCCTTCTTGTCCAGCTGCCATAAAATCCGGGCGTCCCTGGAAGCCATGTTTTACCAGGCCAGAGCAAGCCATAAGACGACATTCTGAGAAGTGAATCTTTGTGTTTCTGAATTTAGGCAAAGCCCCAGAGTGGGGAGAAGTGCGGGGGTGCACATTTTTCTTTTTATTATAAAGATCTTTGCATTTGTCTGGAGACAAATAAAGGAGATGACCCAGCTAGCATCCCAAAATTTTTTTGTGTTTGAAACTGCTGTCCCACCACCCAACCACAATAGCTATACACTTCTTTGAAAAAGATAGTCCACTGCCTGGGAGGAATAATTGCAGATGAGCTTTTATGTATAAGTCAAGAAGTGATAAAGGAAGATGAAGATAATGAAGAACATTAAGAAGACTGAGCAGAGTTGCAAAACCAAAGAAATCCTTGTATGGCACAAGTCAGGTTAACCCAGCCCTGGCTGCAATATTTCAAAAGGATCAGTAACTTTGCCATTGTGGAGCAGCTGTTCTGACAGCCATCCAAACCTGTACACATTTATTAAATGACTAATGAAAGGACATATGGTTGGCCCAGTGTAGATACCATGAGACAATAGACAATTAGGGAAGAGTGTAGTACTCTTGACATTGCAGGGGAATTAACCAGATAGTTTATCATTTTTATTTTTGAAAAGTTATATATTTGTATAGGGGCGGCACGGTGGCGCAGTGGGTAGCGCTGCTGCCTCGCAGTTGGGACACCTGGGGACCTGGGTTCGCTTCCCGGGTCCTCCCTGCGTGGAGTTTGCATGTTCTCCCCGTGTCTGCGTGGGTTTCCTCCGGGCGCTCCGGTTTCCTCCCACAGTCCAAAGACATGCAGGTTAGGTGGATTGGCGATTCTAAATTGGCCCTAGTGTGTGCTTGCCGTGTGGGTGTGTTTGTGTGTGTCCTGCGGTTGGTTGGCACCCTGCCCGGGATTGGTTCCGTGCCTTGTGCCCTGTGTTGGCTGGGATTGGCTCCAGCAGACCCCCGTGACCCTGTGTTCGGATTCAGCGGGTTGGATAATGGATGGATGGATGGATATATTTGTATTTTCATTTTTTATATACAGTGAATTCAGAAAATATTCAGAACCCCTTTGATTTCTGCATAGTTTATTGTGTTGTAGATTGAATTTTAAATGTATAAATTTGCTATTTTTGCTTATCAATCTACACTCAATAGCCCATAATGACAAAATGAAAACATTGTTTCTGAAAGTTTTGCAAAATGTATTAAAAATCAAAAACTGAAATCTCTCATTCATATAAGACCCTTAATTCAGTACTTTATAGAAACCACTTTGGCAGCAATTCCAGCTTTGATTCTTCTTAGAGAGAGAGAGAGAGGTTGGGAGCATGCACTTATCTTTGACTCAAAACATGAACTTTGCACACCAGGATTTGGACAGTTTATCCCATTCTTCCTGGCAGATCCCCTCAAGCTCTGTTAGACAGGTTGGGAAGCATCTGTAAACTGCCATCTTCAAGTGTCTCCACAGATGTCCTGTGGGGTTTAAGTCTGAGCTTTGGCTGGGCCACTCAGTTATAGTCAGGGATTTGTCTTGATGCCACTCTTGGGTCATTGTCATGCTGTAAGGTGAGGTGTCACCCCATTCTGAGGTTGTGTACACTTTTCTTCAAGGACCTTACAGTACTTCTAGTCACTCTCTCTGTCCCTGCTGCTATGAAGTACCTCCATAGCATGATGCTGCCAGCACTGTGTTTCACTGTAGAGATAGTATTAGGCAGGTGATGAGCAGTGCCTGAACTTCATCAGACATAATTCTTGGAGTTCTGCCCAAAGAGTTCTATTTCTTTTTTAATCAGACCAGATAATCTTTTCCCTCATGCTCACAGATTCCAAGCAAGCTGTCATAGTACTCAATAGTGGTTTACATCTAGCCTGTCTACCATAAACACCATATTGATGTAGTGCTGCAGAGATGCTGAGGTCGTCCTTCCAACAGGTTGTCCCATCCCATGAGAGGGACGCTCTTAAAGGCCAACTCTATGAAGGTGGCTGAAACTTCTTTAATTTTAAAATTATTGAGACCACAGTTCTCCTGTGAATATTCAAAGGTTTAGAAATGGTTTTATACTATTGCATCCTGATCTATACCGCACCAGAGGTCTACAGAGAGTTCCTTGGACTTACTTGGTTTTTATCCTGACATGCATGTCTTTCCAAACGATGTCCAATCACTGCAATTTGCCACAGATGAACTCCAATAAAAAAAAAATCAAACAGGATGCATCTAACAACTATTTGGAGTGCCACAGCAAATGATCTACTTATATGAGTGAAATATTTCAGTTTTTGATTTTAATAAATCTGTACACTTCTCCAAAAATGTTTTCACTTTGTCATTATGGGTTATTGAGTATAGAATGATGGGCAAATATGATACATTTATCAATTTAAAATTCAATCTACAACACATAAAGTGTACAGAAACTGAAGGGGTCTGAATACTTTTTTAATCAACCATGTTTTATAATTTTAAAGGTGTTTGTCATTATGTTTCCATTTTGTGCATTTCTTCCAAGGGCAGCTGCATTTTGTGTGTATGTTTTCATGGGTTCTACCATTTTGTGTGTCTTATCATTATGAGATTCCATGGTTGCAAGGCAAGTGATGGCAGCTATGATACAAAAATGACCATGCATTAAAGCACGTGTCCAAATTTTTAAATCACGTAAAAGAAAGATACCTGGAAAGATAAGCATTCAAGTAATTTGAAAGGATTAGGTTAAGAACAATACTGCTTTTGACATTTTATTTTGTTTTGACCTTTGATTCTGGTTTATGTAGGTTTTGGTCAAAAGATAAAATAATCCTGTGTATCAGGCATTTGTAACATCCTAGACATTTCTTTTGGCAAACATTTTGTCATCTTGGAACCTTCAATGCTGCAGGAATTTTTTGTAACCCAAGCCCCCAGATGTGTGCCTCGACACAATAATGTCTGTAAGCTCTGCAGGCAATTGTTTTCAACCTCATTGCTTGAATTTTGCTCTGATACACATTTTCAAATGTCAGACCTTATATTGGTAGGATTGTGTCTTTTCTAATTATGTCCAATCAATTGAATTGACCTCAGGTGGGCTCCAAACAAGGTTTAGAAACATCTCAAAGATGATTCTACTAATCTTTCCAAAGTCTTGCTCCACCGTCAAACTCTTTTTACAAGCATTGTCACTAGAATCATTCCTCTGCCATTCAGATAATGTATAACTTGGTATGTCGGCTGACCTTACAGTCTTAAAATGAGCTAAATTTTCAACCCTATTAGACTCATCAAGTTGTTCATATAATTGACAAGTTAATTGTTGGAGCAATTAAGTCATAGATTACTGTGGTGATGTTATAAGGCCCAGCGTGATTTGACATTAGTTACTGCTTTCTATAGTTAGTAAGTTTCATTGTCCTCCATTTTAGGATTTGATCCTAATTTACAGCAAAGCTAATTGTTTACCTTGCCATAGTGGTCTCTCATATGTTTTTTTTTTTCTTGAAAGTTAGATCAATGCTTCTAGGTGGAATAATGTGCTGTAATAAAATAAGTACTCAAACTAAAATTGTTTTATCTTATTTTGTACAGTATGTTAACATATACGCCCTGCGGTGGGCCGGCGCCCTACCCGGGGTTTGTTTCCTGCCTTGTGCCTCGTGTTGGCTGGGATTGGCTCCAGCAGACCCCCATGACCCTATAGTTAGGATGTAGCAGGTTGAATAATGGATGGATGTTAACATATAGATGTGAGGACATACAAGATGCTGCGAGTAGCAATGACATCAAAAGGATGGAACAGGGAAAGGGTAAGTCTTCAGAGAGCGGTGTTTAAAACCTGCACAATTAGGCCTAAAGGTGTGGTATGTTTTTTAAATTTGTATTATGAGTTTTTTGTTTTGTGTATCCTGCCCTTAAGTATTTTTTAATTAACAAATGTTATATTTGTATACTTGCCTGGTGTGTTTCTAGGCCCAGGGGACTGCCTCAATGATTCCAGAAGGACAAGCATTACTGTAACACTCTACTGATTTGGGCTTTATGACAGTGTAGCCAGACAGAAGCTTATCCTCAGTACAAGGTACTTGGAAGCCTGCTTGGAGTTTCAAAAAAGGCACCTAGAACACTTTTTTAGACTGCGAGAAACGACATTCTCTAGTTTAATGAAACCAGGACTAGCATCATATCAGGAGGAAACCAGTCACTGCTCATCACCTTTGCAATAGCATTTCAACCGTGATGCATGGTGGTGGTAGTATCATTTTTGTGGGGTTGTTTTCCATTAGCAGTGACTGGGAGATTAGGCAGGGTTGAGGGAAAGCTGAACACAGAGCAAAGTACAGAAATACCTTTAAATATAATCTCTCCAGAGTGTTCTGGGCCAAGGTTCACCTTCCAACAGGGCAATGACCCTAAACACAAAACAGAACACAACACAGGAGTGGCTTAGGGACATGTAGTACTGATGTCTTCATGACAGCTTTGACGATTTGCAGTCACTTTTCTTGAAATGGTGTTAGGCTTTCAGCAGCCTGGTGCACTGACATCATGCTAACTTCAGAGATGAGTTCTGCTTCTTCCTTAGAGCCAACAACCACTGCAATGAAATGTGAATACAGCATGGATATCATTTTCAAGTAGGTACAAAAGTCTGAGATTGAGAACAGTGTCCTGTCAGGAGCAATTGAGAGGGATTCTCCCAAGACACAGGAGAGCAGGCAAACCTAGAATATGCCATGAATGCTTGATCTTGTGTTCTCTGAATGTATGGAAAGCAATGGAAGCACTGATAGGAGGCTGGATCTTCAGACCACTAGGCGGGAAACAGGTGGGAAAACACAGACTTTGGCCAGAGAAGCAGGCAATGTATTGAGTATTTAAAGCTGAAACCAGAAAGATTAACCCACTGACAGTTATGTCCATAAAAGAATGAATTCCAGAGTGTGGACAAGTTACAATGAAATTGTGTGTGTCACATTGCAACAGCAATGAGAAGTGTCAGGAAAGACAAAATGTATGTTTGCACGTACACAGATGCTATTGCTAGTAAAAATCTAATACCATTGAGTATTTAAGTTTTGAACAACCTTTGTTTACTTATTTTTTAGTGTAAAGTAGTCTGTTTATGATCTAAGATTTTTCTGGTAAGAATACCAGATATTTCAAGGTAAGGTGAGTTGTTTTACTTAAGGAAGACAGAAGTTTCGTGGTAAGGTAATTATACTAATGATGCTTCAGAGATTAGCCCATCCATCCATCCATTATCCAGCCCGCTATATCCTAACTACAGGGTCACAGGGGTCTGCTGGAGCCAATCCCAGCCAACACAGGGCGCAAGGCAAGAAACAAACCCCGGGCAGGGCGCCAGCCCACCGCAGGGCGCACGCGTACACACACACACACACACACCCCAAGCACACACTAGGGACAATTTAGAATCGCCAATGCACCTAACCTGTATGTCTTTGGACTGTGGGAGGAAACCGGAACACCCGGAGGAAACCCACGCAGACACGGGGAGAACATGCAAACTCCATGCAGGGAGGAACTGGGAAGCGAACCCGGGTCTCCTAACTGCGAGGCAGCAGCGGTACCCACCGCGCCACCCAAGATTAGCCCATGTAAGTATGAATTTCACTACACTCCCTGCATCTGACAATAATGATATTTTGGGCTCAGCAGTTCAGAAAAATTAGGGACTTCTAAAGAAGCTGTAACCATAATCAAAAGGAACCTAGACACAAATGAGGCTGGGAAAGGGTTTAAAGTTGTCTGAAGCCAAATGTAAAATGAGTCTAGAATAAGAGAGCACTCTTGTGTAGCACTCTTTCAGTTGTTGTGCTCCGGTTCCCTGGTTGTTTCCCAATGACTGTTCCTGAGGAATCTCTCCATGGTGTAATAGTACCTAAAAAGCTTGCCTGTACTGTTATTTTCCAAAACAAAAACTTGACGAAAAGATTTGGGAACATCTTGCAAATGCCAAGAAAGATGGTTATCTGGTTATTATCATAATGAAGAAGGTATCAGCAGTACTTACATAAGTTTTATTAGTGCAGTGAAAACATTCAGAATAAGTCAGATTTTTAAGAAATTCAATTTACTCTTTTAAATGTAAAAAAGAAACAGCTTTATGTAACTTATAAACTTCTGTTGATGTCAATGCCTAATATGAAAAGTTACATGTAAATATTTAAAAGCTTTACTCAGTACATTCAGCCACAGGGGAATGTTACTACATGCAGCAGAAACACTGGGGAATGCACTTAGTTCAACAAAGTATCATTAACCATCTGCCCTTCTTCTCTACCTTTGGCATGTTACTGCTGTGAAATAATTAACCTGTAACACAGAAGAGATGATACATTTGCTCGTAAACCTAACCATTAGTTTCCTGAATATCTATAAAGTGGATGATCACTGGCTATGTTAAAATTCTGTCCAGTGATTCCAATAACTTGGTAGTAAACTGATCTCCTCAGAAAATGTATTTTGCTGATGTCCAATCTTATGGTTAAAATGCAACAGATAAAGATCCACACAGCTTAATCAAAATCGGAAAGGCCCTAAATATTTCAAAATACTTTTGAAATATGTAATTAGGTTAAATACAGACTGAATTACAAAGATAATTTTCCTGTTTCATGTATCTGAATTAAGTGCATGAATCACAGAGTGAAATTGACACAGTTATAGAGGTTGCAGAAATGTTCACTGTTGATTAAATTAGCAAGAAATTTACTTTTTTGGGCTGCTTGTCTGTTTAGTGAACTTGCTTAATCTAACTTCAAGGTCACAGTGAGCTATACCCTATTCCTGCAGACTGCTAGGCAAGACAGGGACCAACACTAGACTGAGTACCTGTCTATCAGAGGGCACACTAATAAACAAAATCATGCATAGCAGGCCAACCCTGAGTCATTGATTAACCAAACTAAGACTGATTGTGTTAGAGGATATCTGGGAAAAAACACCAAAACATAGAGAGAGAGAGAGAACATGTAAACTCCAAACAAGTGGTGACCAGGCTAGGCAACAAAACTAACCACTATGCCACCCTGGCTGTGATTCTGGGAGGATTAGTAAAACTTAATTGGGACAGAAAAATAAATACACTCATTGTTCATTGTTAGGCAAGTTTGCATAAAATGCAAAAGTACTTACTGTCATTGCCACGACTGTTCATCTGTCTGTCAGTCCATCTGTCTGTTCACATGAATAAACAAAGCTTCCAGTGGATCGATTTCAATGAAATTTGGTACATTCTTCCAACAAATCTGTCAGGAAAGTCCAGTTTTTGATGAGGTATCTCGAGTGTACTGTACACATTTTTGACTTTTTAAAAACTTCTATTTAAAAGCACTGGTATATTGTGCGGCCTTAATCACAAATTAATTTGCTATTTCAAATGAACTTTAAGAAGAATTATTTCAATTTTTACATTTTTTTTATTACATATCCTAACAGCAGCCCAAATCAAGTTCTTTTGCACCCAGACATCAATAGACATATATCAAGATGGACTAGGGCGAATGAGAATACAGACCTACAAGACTGGTGCAAACATGCAAAGTGCTTTTTATTTTTGCAATCTATTAGTGCCCAAAACAAAGTGCAATGCAGAACTTCAATAAATAAATAAATACTCCAAAAAGAAAACTGTGTTTGTGGAGGTTAAAATGCAATAAATAAATACTCCAATGAATAGGTTGAAATCAAAGGTTAAAACACAGCCAGGATCTATCCATAAAAACAATTACAAGCCTCAGTGTATCCAAATCCATATAAAACAACATCTTATCTGCTCACCTTCTACTGCTTTTTCCCTTTATGTCTACAGGGATCCCATGAGCTCTGCTCTCTTCTCCCCCTACTGTCCATCAGTGTATGTGGAATCTCCTGAACTGATTAGTCGCTCCTGCTTCCTGGGCATTCAACAGTAGCGACCCTATCCTTTGAGCACCATCCACTTGCTCCACCCAGGGCATCATCCCCAACTGCTTGCCTCCTCTTTACAGCACTGTTCTGCCATGATCATGACTCTTCTTTTCCTTCCTTTCCTTTTAATTTTCCAATCTCTTTTTTTTCTAATTTCCTCTCCTCTTATGTTTTTCATCTCAAGTTCAATATATATTCATGTGGGAGTGGTCCCCTAATTATGACCTGCGGAGTGCCAATGTGGAACAGCTGAGTTGATTCCCCTGCATGTTAACAGGTAATCAGTTTTCCTCAATACCAAATGCCCCCCAGCTACAGCGCTGCACCCACACACACCCACAAAGCCTGAGGTGCACTGTTTTATCTAAAAACCTGCACACTGCCATAGTCCTTTAATACACATCACCACAAAATGACTTTCCAGAAACAGAACACAAATAAATAAGTCTAAATGCCAAAATTCAAAATTTAACACGTACACGTGCATGTTGTTCTTTGTGAGCAGTCGAAATCCAGGTGCAAAATCCCCCCTTAAAATTAAAAAGGATCTAAAGATCAAATAATGTAATCAACATTTTGCCTTCTTATTTGTGACAGGGAGTTGCCTCTACATCCGATTTCGGGTCTGAGGAGATTTTATAGCCTTTCTCTTAGGCTAAGTTAATTATTATTGAGTGCTATAATTACAGCGATAGTAGATGCTAATGACTTGCAGATCTGGCATGCCTAAACTGGGTGTAATAAGATTTCTTTGCAGGAGCACCCTCACCTCTTTAAATGCATGACTTAATAAAGATGGAGAGAGTATAATTCTAAACAAAGTTTTCCAGAAAAAGATGCTTATGTGTATGTGTTGGTTTTCAACTTTCCATTGCAAGGGAACTTTCCACTATGTGTTTAAAACTGTTTAGTGAGGAATATAAAATGTGAATATGTTCAAGCTTCTTTATATAAAACCAGGAAAAAAATCTCCATGGGGCCCTCCAACTTATCCTCTCCTAAGGCTTGACACGGTAAAATTTATTACCATTATTTCAGCTCAATATCCTAAATGAAAAAGATCAAAAGAAAGAATTTAATGACCCTAACTCTGGGCTCATCAGGCATACACACTCACTGCACCCCATCTCGGGGATTGAACCTTGGATGTCAGCGGCGAAACCACTTTATGTTGCGCCACGGCGTGAGGTTCATTTATTTGACAGCATGTAGATCGGGGTAATTACATTCATGACTTTCGTAGTCTGAATCACAATCTGATTGTATGTGTGGTTACCTACCAGGTAACGCTTGTGGTTGGTCTGCAAGTTGGCAAACATCAGCCACGGTGCCCTCTTCAGTTGCGAGAAGCAGATCATGGAATGTTGCATAGGTTTTATATATATATAAAATGTCTGCTTGTATGTTTCCTATACAATCATACACCCTTTCACCATCTGGGCCACTTTGACTACTTTGGAACCCAGCATTTTGACCCTGGGGGTCCCTGTTGTTTTTGTTGTTTTTCTTCCTGTGTACTACAGTTTGTATGCCAGTGCCACCTCTTGGCAAAGAGCAAATAAAACATTCAAACAGGCTGAAGCCAGAATAACAGACAAAATGACCAGAACTTAACATTGTTTACCTGAGCAGCGATGCATGCTGCTTCTGTCAATTGTAAAATTAAATGGAGCATAATTAAGATTTGCATGGGATTGTGTTGGTTTCGGCTTGATCAAGAATAAAAGTGCACAAAACACATAGGAGAATCAAAGGGTTGTTGTTTAACTTCTGCTTTGTCAGCTTTCATTCATAATTTAAGCACTAGGAACTGACCATTTTGAACTAAGAGGATGAATCAGACATGGTAGTGTTCATGGTTACAACCCACCAAGGAGGTACTGCAATTCTGGAATACAGTCAGACCAAAAAAAAAAAATTCTTGACTCATGAAAACAGAGACATCGATAAAGAGGCACTGTGGATGACAGATGGTGACAGCCAGCAATAACAACAGGGTCACCATTTAAAAAGACATAAACCTTTGCTTTTTTCCTTAAACCATTTTTACAGCTATAACCCAGGCAACACCGAGTAATTTGGCTAAAAAAAATAAACACAACTTGGAAAACACAATATTTTAAAAAATAAAAAAAGGGGCACATAAAATTTATTTAAAAAAATGTCAAGTAAAAGTATTAACATAACTTTCAAAATCTCTGTTTGCAGGTTTTGAGTGCAGCAAATACACCCAGAATGTCCTCCAGATTGAAAGACCTTCTGTCATTGTGCTCTGTAAACGTATAGCTTAAGCTGAAAGCATCTGCTGGCACAAGGTAAGTTTAAATAGCTTTAAAGATGATAAAATTTCTCTCACAGTGATAAGATGATTCAGGAGGAATGGTGCAATACTAACAGTCTTCGTTATTCTCACAGCACAATCAAATGACAAGTAGACAGAAACACAACATGTAAACAAAGAAGCAAATTGACTGAAACACTATTTTTACAGTGAGAATGACTCAGACTGTGATTGCAAGTCACCAACACCAAACCACTTCAGAAACTCAGCTTTTTCTCTCATTTTTTTCTTCCCATAATAAAAAAGCTCCAGTACAAGGATTGCAAGGAACACATGCAAAGGTTTACGCTACATATACAGAAGGTGTGCGAAATACAGACAATAATATTTTAAAATATTAATTGACCAGATATATATATATATATATATATATATATATATATATACACAATATTCCATGATAAATACACAGATATCACATCCATCATTAGGGTGGTCCAGATCTAATTATACTACTGTTCGACTGACAACCGTCTCCCCGTCATTTTGGAATGCAGGGCATGTGCTGCCATCTATCGGCAACAAAAAGAATTTTAAGTGAAATCTCTATGTGCAGGGCAGGTGCTGTAAATTCTCTATGTAATGAACTTGTTATAGCGTAATGAAAATTGCATAATTAGATCTGGACCACCCTATACATTGTTCTATCTAAAACCAGAGTGCATTATAGTAAAACAAACCTTAGCAGACATTTAAAGGAATTACAAGTTATTACAGTACAATACAATGTGTTACTAAAGAAGCCTCCTCGCTAAACCCCTGCCTTTTGCTGTGTTTACAAGACATCACCGTGTTTTTGATTCGTATTGCAGGCCGTTTTAACATTTAATCTGTTCGCACTCACTATCAGGCCCTGGGGGCGGTACGGAAACTAAGCACCGCCCTTTCTTCTTGTCGTCATCACGTCAGTCGGCTCCATGACGTGGCAAAACAGTGGCGATACTGTAAGATCCTAGGTTACCTACCATTGAAAATGTTTCGTTTGGCTTGGACAAGATGTAAAGTAAGTTGCTGGATAATGTACTTCAGGAAGAGCTTTTGTTTTTGTGTGATTATATATATGTAAGTTAAAACCTCGCCGAGTTTGGTGTGTTATTTAAGACGTGTTGGATGGCTAGTTAAATGTAACGCAAAACAGTTTTTTCACCTCACAGTCTGCACGGTATACTTTCTGTATTTTTTTGAGAAATACTTTTGACCGCCGTTTGAGTGCGGATCAGAAATCGCACTTCCTCTCGGATTTGACAAATGTTTTCAAATCGCGCAGCTGTAGGTTAGCTAATTCACATTTCCGACAGGCGGTTCTGTTATCATAGTTCTTCACTTCTCTCTGTATTACAGAAATCGCGTATAAAGAACTGTAGTAAGAAAAAAGGCCTAGACATTGCAGTGTTTGTTTGTATAGCGCCTTTCCTTCAATGTACTTTAACATAAGAATAGCACGTTTTTTGTTTAAGTTTTAAACGGCCTATGTGGAGAGCGAGAGGTAACACAAAAAGAAAGAGCAGGTGATCGATGAATTTGTCACTATACAAGATACTTTTTTTTTTTTTCTCCATTAGTTTTATTAAGTATGTCCCAGTTTAAAAAATATATATATTTTTAAGGTAGACGAAGTAGTAGGAACGGAATAAGAGTCAACTTTCAAGTCTTAACTACAAACATAACAGTGACCAGTCGCAAATCAAATATAATAACGCAGTGGAATGAAACAACAGGCGTATTCTTTCTTTAGTTAAATACGTGAAACATAATTTGAAAGATTTCAAAAGAGTGAGTTCAATGTTAGTTAAGTGATTAAAAAAAACATCCTAACAGTTCCTGGATCTGCTTAACCCAGTACAGCTAGAAGTTCACTCCATCCACCAGTCTTAAAAATATTTTCACCTAGTTCAGGGTCACTTGTTTACTTAAGAGTTTTTACCGACAGGATGGTGTATGGATAGGGTGACAGATAATGACCCACGCTTATATTCACCTTTATGAGTTAAAGTAGAAACTCAAATTATATTAAACTCATTGTGTTTTGTACATGGGTGCAAAATCACAGCACCTTGTGGACACAAGTAAAACCCACAGACAGCACAAATTTTGAGGTAGGAGCACTAACCACTGCCTCACTGTGCTACTTCAGTTAGATGTGGGTTTTCAAAGTTTAGCTGAAGGAACACGTTTCATCAATGTTATATTTATGAATGTCTGAGTTTAAAAGCGGATGAGTACAGGTGCAAATATGTAATATTGACAGTGTTGTCTTCTAAATATGAACGGCTGATGATTTACATAATAGTTGAAAGGCCATCCTGGGTAATTTAGTATTAAAACGTTCCATCAACATGGCATAGAATGTTTAGAATTCTAAATCCTGACAAGCAGAAGAAGAATCATCAATAAAGTGTAAATGTGACATTAACACTGTAAACTGTGGGTAACAATGTGCATTTAATAGTCTTTTATATCCCTGATAGGAAAGACATGATTTGTTTCAGCCAGAATCTGTGAGTTTTGTACAGTCGTACAATAAAATTGTCAATATGAGGTTTAAAATAGTATTCAGGGATATGTGTAAAAGACTACACATTTAAAGAACTTTATAAATAAAACGGATGAAAAGAATTGTGTAGTGTCTGATTGTGTAATCTTGAAAGATAAGTTGAAGAAGTAAATTATATGAATTATGGTTCAAAGTAAGTGACTTTTCGTAAAAAGTATCATGCAAAGCAGTAGCTTAAAAATAATATGAATTACTTCCATATTAAAATAACATATTAAACAACATTAAATATCTGTAGTTTTTACAGATTTAGAAAAAACAAAATTATGTCAGTTGCTAAATTAAATTTGTGACAGCGTAACCTGTCCTAAAAGGTAATTTAGAAACAAATTTGAATTATTTTTCAGTCTTTTTGCATAATGATATTAAAAGAGAGCATCTGCTGGTAAAACCTACAATATAACTGCAAAACAAGCAAAAAAATGGTTTCATTTCTTCTTTTATGAAATAGTGCTATTGTTTGTTTGATTCAGCTCTTTGATAGAAACCAAAACTCTACCATAAAACTACATTTAGCAGAGCTGTTGTTATATATGTGAGTCATATATTATTATTGCCATATATTATTTTCTTAATTATACATGGAATATGAATGTTGCATTTGGTAATACCGTGTTGTCCTTTAAAACATGCCAATAACCCTGACCAGGAATGATGAATTACATCTTGCCTGAAGAAGGGGCCCGAGTTGCCTCGAAAGCTTGCATATTGTAATCTTTTTAGTTAGCCAATAAAAGGTGTCATTTTGCTTGGCTTTTCTCTACATTCATAATGGCTAACACGGTACAACACCCTAGTACTACTGTGAATACAATATTAATTATAGCATTCACATTTTTACTTTTTTGCCATATTTTACTTTCTATGAATTCTAAAGTGTCACTTAACCGAAAACTATGAATTATCACAAATCTGCTTTCAGCTGTCTACAAGTTTACAGGCCGTGTTTATGGACAATGGGAAACTGAGTGGGAATGTGGTTTGAGAAACCTCTGCCCTTTGATATTAAAACTGATTCAGGAGCCTTAAGTATGCTTTTAATGAGATGATGAAAGAAACATTAAGTATGCGAATACATATGTGCTTCCAGCAAATAAATTAATGATGACCACCTTTAAAATGTGCCAGTCTTTTTCAGTCTTTTAATTTTTGATTTAGTCAATTACTTTTTAATTTAAGGTGTACACTGAGCTTTAGTAATGATCCTGAATGTGTGTGAGGTTTTACTTTTTTGTAATATTCAAGATAAGGGTGGTGGATATGGGTAAAAATCTATATCACAATATAACTAAAATTATAATCATTGTGGTGTGTGTGTGTGTGTATGTGTATATATATATATATATATATATGTATATGTATATATATGTATGTATGTATGTATATGTATGTATGTGTGTGTATATATATATATATATATATATATATATATATATATATGTATATATGTATGTATGTATGTATGTATGTATATATATATATATATATATATATATATATAAAATGTATATGTATATATACAGTAATCCCTCCTCCATCGCTGGGGTTGCGTTCCAGAGCCACCCGCGAAATAAGAAAATCCGCAAAGTAGAAACCATATGTTTATATGGTTATTTTTATATTGTCATGCTTGGGTCACAGATTTGCGCAGAAACACAGGAGGTTGTAGAGAGACAGGAACGTTATTCAAACACTGCAAACAAACATTTGTCTCTTTTTCAAAAGTTTAAACTGTGCTCCATGACAAGACAGAGATCACAGTTCCCGTCTCACAATTAAAAGAATGCAAACATATCTTCCTCTTCAAAGGAGTGTGTCAGGAGCAGATCATGTCACAGAGATAGAGAAAAGCAAACAAAATGTTTGGCTTTTAAGTATGTGAAGCACCGCGGCACAAAGCTGTTGAAGGCGGCAGCTCACACCCCCTCCGTCAGGAGCAGACAAAGAGAGAGAGAGAGAGAGATAGAGAGACAGAGTTTGTTTTTCAAGCAAAAATCAATACGTGCCCTTCGAGCTTTTAAGTATGCGAAGCACCGACATGCTGCACAAAAGATAGCAACGTGAAGATAATCTTTCAGCATTTTTAGACGAGCGTCTGTATCGTCTAGGTGTGCGAACAGCCCCCCTGCTCAATCCCCATAAGTCAGGATCACAGAAAGTCAGCGCAAGAGAGAGAGAAAAGTAAGCAATCTAGCTTCTCAGCCATCTGCCAATAGCGTCCCTTGTATGAAATCAACTGGGCAAACCAACTGAGGAAGCATGTACCAGAAATTAAAAGACCCATTGTCCGCAGAAACCCGCGAAGCAGCGAAAAATCCGCGATATATATTTAAATATGCTTACATATAAAATCCGCGATGGAGTGAAGCCGCGAAAGGCGAAGCGCGATATAGCGAGGGATTACTGTGTATATATATATATATATATATATATAAAAATTATACACAGTGCATATCGGAAAGTATTCACAGCGCATCACTTTTTCCACATTTTGTTATGTTACAGCCTTATTCCAAAATGGATTAAATTCATTTTTTTCCTCAGAATTCTACACACAACACCCCATAATGACAATGCGAAAAACGTTTACTTGAGGTTTTTGCAAATTTATTAAAAATAAAAAAAAACTGTGAAATCACATGTACCTAAGTATTCACAGCCTTTGCTCAATACTTTGTCGATGCACCTTTGGCAGCAATTACAGCCTCAAGTCTTTTTGAATATGATGCCACAAGCTTGGCACACCTATCCTTGGCCAGTTTCGCCCATTCCTCTTTGCAGCACCTCTCAAGCTCCATCAGGTTGTATGGGAAGCGTCGGTGCACAGCCATTTTAAGATCTCTCCAGAGATGTTCAATCGGATTCAAGTCTGGGCTCTGGCTGGGCCACTCAAGGACATTCAGAGTTGTCCTGAAGCCACTCCTTTGATATCTTGGCTGTGTGCTTAGGGTCGTTGTCCTGCTGAAAGATGAACCGTCGCCCCCAGTCTGAGGTCAAGAGCGCTCTGGAGCAGGTTTTCATCCAGGATGTCTCTGTACATTGCTGCAGTCATCTTTCCTTTTATCCTAACTAGTCTCCCATTTCCTGCCGCTGAAAAACATCCCCACAGCATGATGCTGCCACCACCATGCTTCACTGTAGTGATGGTATTGGCCTGGTAATGAGCAGTGCCTGGTTTCCTCCAAACGTGACGCCTGGCATTCACACCAAAGAGTTCAATCTTTGTCTCATCAGACCAGAGAATTTTCTTTCTCATTGTCTGAGAGTCCTTCAGGTGCCTTTTGGCAAACTCTAGGCGGGCTGCCATGTGCCTTTTACTAAGGAGTGGCTTCCGTCTGGCCACTCTACCATACAGGCCTGATTGGTGGATTGCTGCAGAGATGGTTGTCCTTCTGGACGGTTCTCCTCTCTCCACTGAGGACCTCTGGAGCTCTGACAGAGTGACCATCGGGTTCTTGGTCACCTCCCTGACTAAGGCCCTTCTCCCCCGATTGCTCAGTTTAGATGGCTGGCCAGCTCTAGGAAGAGTCCTGGTGGTTTCGAACTTCTTCCACTTATGGATGATGGAGGCCACTGTCCTCATTGGGACCTTCAAAGCAGCAGAAATTTTTCTGTAACCTTCCCCAGATTTGTGCCTCGAGACAATCCTGTCTCGGAGGTCTACAGACAATTCCTTTGACTTCATGATTGGTTTGTGCTCTGACATGAACTGTCAACTGTAGGATCTTATATAGACAGGTGTGTGCCTTTCCAAATCATGTACATTCAGTTGATTGGACAACATGTGGACTCCAAGTAAGCTGCAGAAACATCTCAAGGATGATCAGGGGAAACAGGATGCACCTGAGCTCAATTCTGAGCTTCATGGCAAAGGCTGTGAATACTTATGTACATGTGCTTTCTCAATTTTTTTTATTTTTAATAAATTTGCAACAATCTCAAATAAACTTTTTCACGCTGTCATTATGGGGTGTTGTGTGTAGAACTCTGAGGAAAAAAATGAATTTAATGCATTTTGGAATAAGGCTGTAACATAACAAAATGTGGAAAAAGTGATGCGCTGTGAACACTTTCCGGATGCACTGTATATATGAAGACCCCCGTGACCCTGTGTTTGGATTCAGCGGGTTGGAAAATGGATGGATGGATGGTTTAATCTATGTGCATATACTTTTTAGACTGAATCCAGTTTAGGTGCTTCTGTTGGCCCAGTTTTATAAGTTAACAGTGGATAGTTCTACTGTGATGTTTCTTTTCATAAGGACCACTTTAATCAATTAAAGATTTATTATTATTATTATTATTAATGTACTTTAATTTATATAGCACTTCCCACACTCTTAAGTGCTTAATGGAATTTTAGAATGAAAGAAGATGTTACATGTTACGGGATACAAAATAATATCAGCATAAAGCACTAAATAGAGATAAATACAGAAAACACAAAGCTTTGAATTAGAATGGCTAACAGTAAACCACAACAAAATACAAAAATACAAATACTATAAGAAAACCCCTAACAAATGACAGAATGTGTGATACAAATGCAAATCATCCTGGGAACCTGAACAGAAAGGTAAACTGAAAGAAATGGTCAAAATGCCAGGGCCACTTAAATACCTTCTTGAACAAATGTGTTTTAAGTTGATTTTTAAAAAAATGATCGGAGTCATCTGATCTAATTAAATTATATTCAAAGTATCTTTATTGTGTAAAAATACATATATTGCTCATACTATTTAGAAGACACAGAATCTTTGAAAATGTGTACTGTATACTAGACTATATACTAAAAAATTTAAACAACATTAACAATAAATAAATATTCAAAAAGAGCTATTCTACCCATGTCCTATGGTTCTCCATTGACCAGAAAGAAGCAAACAAATTATAATTTATCTACCAATTAAAACACAATCAGCCAAACTCACCTCATTACTCACCAAAAGTCAAACTCACCTCATTATTTTTCAATGTAATCCACGTTGACTTCAAGACATTTGGTCCACTTTGTCTTCTGTGATTTGATTCCTTTGGAATAGAAGGATTCATCTTAGTCCTCCAGCCAACCCGTTGCCACCTCTTGGAGGTCATTATCATTGGGAACTCGCCATTCACATAGGAATATCTTCAGGTTTCAAAAGAGAAAATAATCACCGGGGCCAGTCCTAGACTGTACGGTGGGTGGTTAAGCTGTGTAAAGCCATGTTCCCTGATAGCAACATTCAATTTATGGGACTGTGTGTTGTTGTGAAGCATTTCTGTTTGATGGCCTCATATAATGACTTCATTGTGAAAATGTAGGTATCATTTGTGTTGGTTGACTTGTGTGGCATGAATTCCAAAATTGGAATACCCTTTGTATTTCAGAAGGCTGTTGCCATGATGTTTCCGGCCGACTGGTGCACATGAAAATGTCTTGAGAGTCGGGGACTCCTTATGCTTCTATTGCATGATCTCATGTTTGGTTTCAGGGTCATGATGGTGAACCTACGTTTCATCCCCAGTGATAATCAGTAAGGAACAGTCGGTAGGATGTTCTCAAACAAAGTCTAAGCTTTGTGACTGAATTCCTGGTGACATGCTTTCTGATCTGTTGTCAGCATTCCAGGAACAGACCTGTGACATTATCAAATGATTATGGATAATTGTGGAAACTGTGCCAGTTGAAATGCTTAGTTCATGGGCTGTAACATTAACCAGAGTCCAACAATCTTTCATAATCATGGCCTCCACTTTTTTGCATAATTACCAATTCCCATGAAGACACCTCAACAGGAAGCCTTGTGTGGGGGAACTCTTCAGTTGATTCCCAACCACATTTAGGTTGCTTGGAGCTTAAAACATCACTTTATAGTACAAAGGTGCATCATCACCATACACAATATTCAACCTCTCATGGATTTCTCTGGCTCCTTCCCTTCCTTAATAAGAAATTTAATGATAGAATGAAGCTCCCAATTTGTCATTTGTCAGTGGTAGTGCTGCTGCTTTGCAGTAAGGAGACTGTGGAAGATTGTGGGTTCGCTTCCCGGTTCCTCTCTGTGTGGATAACGCTTTGAGTACTGAGAAAAGTGCTATATAAATGTAATGAATTATTATTATTTTATTTATTATTTTTTTTGTAGACTTGCTTGTAGAAGAGCTAGTCCTTGCCCTCAGTGCTTGATATGAAGTTATCGCAAACTGTATGTATGACAAGTTCAGATTTGTAACACAAGTTCATGATACTCGTGAAGATAAATTATTGAATACCCCATGTAAATTGTCTCAGGCAAGTGGCATTCTTTTTTACCTGGGAAAATGGCTAGAAGATGATCCTATCCATTAATTCTAAGATCACCATCCTCCTGCTGTACACTATGTCTCTATGTAAGAGTGAAATCAAAAGAGAAATAACAATGCCACTGCTAGTACAGCTACAAGTAAGCACTTTAAGGTATATTAATCCAGGACCTGAATTTCAGTTTTGACGAGTGTAGGGAATTCCATTTAATAATAAATGAGGGACTTCAGTGTAGGTTTTAGAAATTATGAGTTGTTATCATAAATAACTTAATTTATCATAACATTTTGGATTTAGTAATTTTATTAATTTACATTTTACTTTCCATAATTGAGAAATAATGTTTAAACAGTGTTATCAAAAAAACAAACATTATGGTATCAGTGCCACGTGAGCTCACACTGACATTAATCATGATACTTTCATTTACAGCAAATTGTTACAAATGGTAACACTATTTTTTTAAACAAGTTTGTTCATAAGTCATCTTGTTAGGCATCTGACATTTGTTGCTTTTGGAATTATCCTTGCATTTGGTCAATAACACTTCAAGATAAATAAGCCAATACCTTTTAAATAAAAACAATCTTTTCTTTTTTTCGAAAAAAAAAAAAAAATCTCTTGATTGTTATTAGCAGCTGTAGCTCTGTTACATTCAGATTATGAAAGATGCTGTTCCTTTAATAATACTGTTTATAGTATTTTTTTCATGCAGCAGTTCACCTTTCATGCAGCAGTTATCCTAACTTGTCAACTTTGTTAGTCATCAGATAATGAAACTCAGAACCGGTTAGAACGTTCAGCTTATGGGTCGTATCATCCTGTCTTAGCATGCACAAAGCATGTATTTTTTATTTCTAAACTCATACTTGGTTAAAATTAGCAAAGAGGGTAAAACTGGGCAACAACCTAGAGGGCAGGTTATAATTCTCAAACCAAGCTGACAAATATGGACCACGTCAAGTGATACAAGGACAGTAGTGCACAAATTGTTCAGTTGCAGAGCACGCTGTTCATAGTATGTAATGTCCAGCAAACTTACTCACAACCCATAGTGTTATGTATAATAATGGTAGTAGCATTGCCACGTGCACAGAGTAGCATCTTCTTATATAATACGCTACCATGGCTGTCCTTTTATCTGTCCAGGATTTTAAATCACCTCTAGCTCGCAAACCGTTTGAACTATTGACGTGAAATTTGGTACACATATACTATGTGACGTCTACTATCTGCTTTCGGGGTGATGATTGACCGCCAAGGTTATTCTTCTTTTTTCATTTTTATTTTATTTTATTGTAGAATCAATTCTCGGCAGCGGCCAGCAGGGCAGCTATGCGGCGCATGCGTATGGGAGCCGTTTTCATCCCTACCACCTTCCTCTATCTCTTCATATCTTAAATCATTCTTGAGGCAGATTGAAGACTTAAGTACCCGCTTAAGTGAAAAATTAAGGAAAATGTACTAAGTAATTGCAACACAAACACTGACTTAATCAGTTTTAACACGAAAAGATGCTGAGGAAAGAAGAGAAGAAGCGGGCTGCTAGGGTGGAGAAAAGAAGAGCTGCTCAGGAAGCAGCAAGCGCATCAACCTCTGAGCAAACGAATGCTAAACATACAGAGAAAGAGTATGAAAACTAGGAATGCTCAAGTCAAGTGTATTCACTGATCTGTAGCCTTTGTTACATGTTACATGTCATAAAGTTGTTGCTTTCTTTTCACTGTTTGTTTTTCACTTTGGGAAGTCTCTGATTAGTTAATCTAATTGAGCAATCAGTTCTTGAAGTCCCCTTCTTTGCTTCTTTATTGACAACTTTATTACATTATAATAAATGTGAACTGAGTAAATGCTCACAATTTCTGCTTTAGCAGAATTTGGGGAAAAAGGAATGGTGTCACCAGATAAGGAGGAATGTCGGGCTCTTGCCACTTGTAAGTCACGTGAATTAGAATTAGGGATGTAGGATTGGCAGGCTGAGCTACGTGAGGCCCATAAGGTAAAAAAAAAAATAGATAAAATGACATTTCATTATAAATAAAAAGCACTGCTGATGTGCTTCAGTGCTGAAGTGACATTTAGGTAGCCAGTTAGTGATAATATTGAGACCCATTCCTCGTTAGAACAGCACAACCTGGGCACAAAAGAGTGCTCTTGCTCCTCATAACTGCTTGTATCATCTCTAGTGCTTCGGGTGCCATGTTCTTAAGTAGTTATGCACAGACTCTACAGACCATCAACAAGAATTCATGCTCAGGAAACAAGGAACAGAGTCAATTATACAGCTTGAAGCTGCCACAGATTGACATCCTGTATTCTGTTTCGCACTACTGGAGTATAAAGAATCCTATGGTTTGCTGTGGATGGTTAGTGATCAAGACTCCAATTGAAAACCTTTAAAATACTGCATGTCTTCAACTTATAGATCAATGGCAGTCTTGGAGGGGTGTGATGCAATTTGTTGTCCAGGAAGTTGGTGGATGATGGTGATCATGGTAATGCAAATAGCACACAGAAATGTGGTATATTGTCTATAATTGGAAAGCTCTGGTTCTCTGCTTTTCTGTGGAAGTCGAAGTGTCTTAATAGTTTACACTGATCTTTAATGAAGAACACCTGAAAAACATATTGGAATTGTATCAACGCTGATAACTTTTAGCTCTTAGAGTTAATGTCATCCACTGAATTAAACTGCCATCATAGCAGTACAGCCTTTTAATGCCTGTAGTGTAGCTTGTAAGCTACGAACAGTAGCATGCAGAGGGACGTTCGAGTCGTGCGGTGTGTGTACTCTGCATATTTTTTCCATGTTTTTGTGGCTTTTCTTTTTCACCTCAAATAATTTTGATTCTAAAATTGAGTTTTTGCTGTTTTAATTTAGCAGTTCGTAACCAATTGATTTTCCAGAGCAGGAAGTGGTTGTGATGATGTCGTGTTACTTAATGTAAATCTAATCTATCTAATACCAGTTGAGACATGCAGGGTACCAGCATCCCATTGTTTGTTTGATTTTTATATGATGTGAAAAGTATGAGAACTTGAATGTTTGACTAATTATTAGGAAAAGGGGACAGACCTTATTCTTTAGGTAAGTTACTCTACTTTAGAGAAGTCAGCCCTAATAATATAGGAAAATTCTGGGAAGGTCTTACCAGAATTTCCAAGCCAAAAATGTTGTTGACAGACGATACAGGAGTCTGGCTGCTCGGACTACAAGACTTAAGAAGAGCTTTTACCACCAGGCCATTCGACTCCTCAACAGCAACATCTGAACACTTACATACACTTACATTACATCTACATTGCACTACATCTACATTGCACTACTCATACACAAACTGTACCTGCACACACTCAGAATACTGACTGGAACATGCATCTGCACTTTATGGAATATGCATCTGTACTTATAAAACATTATCTGTGCAATAACTGTCATTTGTACTTGCTGCTCATTCAACTCATATTGCTCTATAACTTCTTTTAAAACATACACATTTTATTTTATATGGCTTGTCTATTTTTTAACTTCTAATCTTTTTTTAAGATTTATTGGATCTAGGCTGAGTGACTTGTTTTTCTCGTCATACACATTTCATTGTATGTTGACCCTGTGTTAACCTATATATGACAAATAAACCTAAACCTAAACCTAGTAGTAGTATTAGCTTGAGTTCAAAAACTAGAGTAGGTTGTAGCCTTATGTCACTTGTGTTGCCATTGTATTCTACCTGTTGTTTGTGGATTTTCCACCAGGGCACTCTTCTGTAGCACTTTCCAAATTATAGTAGTGACTGGGCAGTTTGCCCATTCAAACAGCATCTTTACCTTTTGTGATACCAGCATTTAGGCTGTGAACTTACTTAACACTACATGACGCATGCTCTTGAGGATGCTGCTGCTATGTAAGCAGTGCACTGACTATACTTGCATGTATAAATCTGGAGGATTCCAGCAGATGGCAGTTCAAGAAATCATCATGGTGTGAAAATAACATCTGGTTTCGCTGTGCTGTGAGTTGAGGGAAGAAGGATTTTAAAAGTAAAAACTTGTTGCATTCTGACACTGTTGCGAAGGTACCAAAAAAAAAAAAACTACAACAGCAACACATGGTATGTGATACCTTTTAAATGTATCACGTCATTATGAAAGGGAATATGCAACACTTGTATTGCCAATGTCAGAAATGGATAAAGAAAAACACCATGAAGACATTCACATGTAAGCCTTTAAGTCTGATGATTTGCTTCACTGCATTGAACCATTCAACAAACATCAAAGCACGCAGATTGATCCTGTTGGACCTGATAGTACAGTACAATGCTGAGAACACATGGCAGCCATGATGCATGCGTGTAAGCGTTCTGAGTGTAAAGTGTAAACCAGCCCTAACAAAAGAGAGCTATGACTTCATATCCTTGTGGAGAAAATTTCCTCATCTTTGTCATAGTACATTTGCTAACTTTTTTTAAGGAGTATGAGAAACTACATGCCTAACTCCAACAATTGCTATTGGCTGTCATGCCATCAAAAATTTAAAAAGCAATATAAATAAGTGACTGGAATTAGTTTTATGAACAAACTCAGCTCTGTGAAAAATGTACTGCGTTATATCTTTGAATATCAAATAGCAATGTGTTAGAAAACAGATGGAAAGCTTATAAAGACTCATTCACTTCATATCAGTCTCAAGACCTGTAATTACTAAGCAAATTTAGAGTGACCAATCTGAAATTAACACAGAAATGTTCACTATGCATGCAAATTTTTTAATAGTTTGTCTGTTGTAATTAAAAAAAAATGTTCTTTTTAAACTGTTATCACAACCATTACATCAAATAATTCATCCTAATAAATGTTGAATATCACTTCTTTTGACAAAGTGTAGATTATAATAAATGCTAATTTATTGTTTTGATGTGTGTGATCTGCGGTGGGCTGGCGCCCTGCCCGGGGTTTGTTTCCTGCCTTGCGCCCTGTGTTGGCTGGGATTGGCTCCAGCAGACCCCTGTGACCCTGTAGTTAGGATATAGCGGGTTGGATAATGGATGGATGGATGTGTGTGATTTAAGTTATAAGGTAATACAACACTAAATAATGATTACAAAAGCTCAACTTGTATTCTGTTCTTGTTTACCATTAGTAAAAATGACTGGAAGAAGCCAACACCGCAGTTACCAGCCAGCTACGGGAATACAACCTGCCAATGGAGGACATGCATATGTATTTGGAAATAGCCCTGTTTTGGAAAATGAATTTTCTGAAGAGGAAGTAGAATATTATGAGTTAAGATCAAGAGGAAAAGAAAAAGCAAGAAGAAGCATCTCCAGAGAGAGGTCAGATGATATTGTGTATTTAGTGAAAGACATTCAAGAAGGAGATACCTTAAATGCAATTGCTCTACAGTATTTTTGCTCAGTAAGTATTTATCCACTTTTTTTGCTTTCTTGCTTGCATGGTTCTTTTATATTATTAATAATGTTTCTAAAAATCATGGAGTAGTGAGTTAAGAGCAAAAATATATGTATAAAAAATACTTTTTAAAAACCACTGTTATATTAAGTTAAGTATACTAAAAAGTAAAAAATAAGTCTGTCATACATCACTTGTAAAATAAAAGCATGGGCGCTTTTACGAAGATTTTAAGAAGTGTTTTTTGAATATTGATTGATGAAAAGCGCCTACGCTTTTATTTTACGAGTAATGTATGAGCGCCTGGAGGGAACCCACGCAGCCACGGGGAGAACATGCAAACTCCACGCAGGGAGGACCCAGGAAGCGAACCCGGGTCTCCTAACTGCGAGGCAGCAGCGCTACCACTGCGCCACCGTGCTGCCCTAATATAAGCATGGTTTTTAAAAAGTTTTTTTATATATATATTATTTTCAACTTTTTAGTCTTGGTTTTGTTTGAGCATAATTTTGTAATTGGTCAATTAGTGAAACTGATTATTCATTCATGTATTGTCATCGGAAGTGAGGAAATGTGCAAAATTTCAAGTCATTTGGACAATAGGAAGTGGGTTAAATATTGATTACAAGATTTGCACCAGACAACAAACAAGTGAAGTTAAAAGAAGCATGGTAATAAAAATTAAAAACTAGAGCCATTCTTTGCTGAAATGTATTTTTAACTGCATTTTAACAAATTTTACTTTAAGCGAAAGTATGTGTTCTTAATTTTTTTTTATTGTATCAGAATATACTGTGAAGTTTTGCAATCAAACTTCGATACAATACTAATAAATGTATTGGAATTAGATACTATTCTCGATATGCAGTACAGTCTATAATGTAGGTCAATAAAAATAATAGTGGCAATTGCAACTCCATATACATTAAAAATTTTACATCGATGAAAACAAATATAAATTTTAGTCATTAAAGCACAGGAATACTCGGCGATAGTAGTAGTCAATAGTCTTGGCATTAACCTTAATGCGCATTACAGCTCATCTCAAAAACTACAGTACCCATTCTCATAATGTTATATACAGTAGACAGGTTTGAATTTTGAGTTGGTTTCTCCAACTGTATGTAGAAACAGCAACAAAAAAAGGTTGTATTCAAAAAAAAAAAAAAAAAAAAAAAATTCAAATCATAATCATTACTGTTATGAGCAGTACTTTTTGTGATACAGCTCAAAGGAAAATGCACCAGGCTGTTACATTCACACAGACCTCATCGGTGAAGCAACCACCACAGCCAGCCAAATCCAATTAACTTTCTTTCACCTTCTACTATAATATACCAAGTATATGAACACATGGAGGTGGAGCACCACTGTCTATACATTTCACCACTATAATGTAAATGTGCAATAATTTTTTAAAGTTAATGTGATGAAATATAATTTTAAAATAGCACATAATAAAATAAAGTAATGCACTACAACAGCACACTTCATAGAGAGGGTTTAAGAATCGAGGAATGACAGCCCTAGTGCTAAAAAGTGTTGACCCTGAATAAACAGCACAGAATAAAACTGTTCCACAGGTAAAAAATAATTACAGACCCTGTCTTAATGAGTTAAACATTTATGTTTCTTTTTTGACCTTTTCTGTTTTCTGTATGTTGTAAACTCTATCAACATTAACAGTCTGTCCAGATTTTAAAACGTTTTAATTCTCAAAGTTTTCCAAAGGCTTGGTATCTAAACAGTGTTTGCATCCTCTTTAATAAAATCCCTGTGTGCGTCCATGTGTCTGTGTGTGTTTGTCTTCTGGTGAAGTGCGCATGCGCGGGGCACGGTGCGATGCTTCAAAGCAGATGCTTCAAAGGCTGCCTGACGCGCCACACAAGACAGAGAGGGCGGGACCTATAAAATATCGCGTGGCCGATCCAATCGGATTTCTGGAAATGAGGTCAGACTTAAAAACAAAAGGCACGAAAAATCCAATCGGGTACTGAGACGCGGAGACCAGCTTCCCCAAAGAGGTGGGATTAGTGTTGGTGGTTGTGCAAGTGTTCACTCTGAGGATGTCAGATTTGTGATTAAGAAGCCTGGCCCGGTAAAGTGTAAAGTGTCAGTTGTTAAAGGGTTTTTGTAAATATACGAATTTTCATGATATTACAATAGGATGACTTTTAAAAGTAGATTTATTTTCGCGCACATAAAATCCGTTGCTGGGGAGACGCCACACATACAATAATCAGTTGCACGCCAGCACAGATTAAAATACTTGCTGGGGAACTGCACAGTACTTGCTGGAGAGACGCCACAAGCACGATTATCAACTACACGCCACACATTACATCAGTTGCTGGGGAGAATCTGCTGATTGCCCACTGTTGTGACAGAAAATTAAACGCATATTACGGACATCAAAGCCAGTATTACTGTCAGGGAAAATTACAGGCATTTTACGGAAATACAAACCAGTATTACTGCGAGAGAAAATTAAAGGCACACAATACAGTGACGCATATTACAGCCACATACAAGCTTACAGGGAACATTGATCCCTACTTCAAACACAGACAGGCTCATACTGATTGTTTCCCTGATTTAGAAACAAGATACTAAAAGAAATCGGACTGCAACTCTGTGTCAATGTCAATTTAAATATGGAGCACATTTAAGACAACATCAGCAATGCTGTAACCAAAGAGCTTTACCTAGAACATGCAATAAGCATAAGTCAGAAGTAACAAACAGAAAAATAAAAATAAAATACATAAACCTAATACAACCAGTAGAGTATAACAAACCACTAAGAGAGTAGGATTACCAGTATCACTGTAGATCATGAAAAGCTAAAGAACAGAAATAAATCTTCAATATAGTTTTAGTTGAAGATGCATCCTTAATGTGACAAAGTAAAGAATTCCACAAAGGTGGTGCAAGAGACTACAAAAACCTTGTCACCCATAGTTAACCACTTAGTACAAGGGACTACAAGAGACCGATAGACCTAAGCTCTCTGGATGGCTGGTGTAAAACACACAATTCTGATAGATAGATGGGAGCACACCCATGTAATAATTTAAAAAGCAGTAGCTAAATTGTAAAATCATTTCTAAAACTAACTGGAAACCAGTGTAAAGAGGCCAAAATAGGAGATAAACAGAGGCAAACGTTCTTGCCACAATCAAGTAGTACTAGGGTGTTGTACCGTGTTAGCCATTATGAATGTAAAGAAAGTCAAGCAAAATGACACCTTTTATTGGCTAACTAAAAAGATTACAATATGCACGCTTTCGAGGCAACGCAGGCCCCTTCTTCAGGCAAGATGTAATCAAGATGTAAGAAGGGGCCTGAGTTGCCTCGAAAGCTTGCATATTGTAATCTTTTTAGTTAGCCAATAAAAAGTGTCATTTTGCTTGACTTGCCACAATCGGTAAACGAGCAGCAGCATTCTAAATCAGCTTCAACCTGTGTATCACTGATTTACTGATCCCAGAATCCAAAGAGTTTCAGTAATCAAGCTGCGAAAAGATAAGCATAAGTAACTTTCTGAACAGCCCTAGTAGATAAAAAAAGGCTTAACCTAGCCATGCCCATTGGTAGCCTGTAAGGCTCAACAGTCAAAAGTCAGAACGAACCAGAAGTGGATTTGATAATACAATACAATACAATACAGTTTATTTTTGTATAGCCCAAAATCACACAGGAAGTGCCGCAATGGGCTTTAACAGGCCCTGCCTCTTGACAGCCCCCCAGCTTTGACTCTCTAAGAAGACAAGGAAAAACTACCAAAAAAACCTTGTAGGGAAAAATAGAAGAAACCTTGGGAAAGGCAGTTCAAAGAGAGACCCCTTTCCAGGTAGGCTGGGCGTGCAGTGGGTGTCAAAAGAAGGGGGTCAATACAATACAATGCAGTACACAGAACAGAACAATTTCTCAATATAGTAAGAAATAAAAAATATAAATTTTAGAAGTACAGAGCAGAATTTAACAGTAGATGATATATCCAATAATAAGATTTGGATTTGTATAGAGTCCTGGAGACCTCATCCTTCAAGCTGCCTCCCCCATTTGGCCATTCCACGGCTGAAACAGTGCTGGGCCAGCCAATCCGATGAAAGGACCCCTCTTTCCCATGATTCCTGCGATCCTCCATCTGGGATGACTTTTCCTTAGGCAGGCAAAACAACTTGGCAGGTGGGCCATGGCACCAAGTGCCATATTTGAGTACCTCTTTTCTTGTAGGCTGTAAAATCAATACCATAAAAATGAGTATTGAAACTATTTTTAAAATATTACAATCGATACTTATTGATACTTTGATACTTTAGACAATCTTAATAGCTAGTACTCATGGCTACAGGTAACCACATAATTTTTGATTATTTTATATTTGAAAAATAAAACTGCTGTTAAGTGTGGAGGAAAAATCAATTCAGTAATGCAAGTTCTGAGACCACTTACTCTGTTTCCCCACACTGAAAGGGCTGAACCATTTCTACCAGGGGCTGGCTACCCTGAAATGATTTTACACAAATAAACAGGTTCTGACAACTCTTAGAATGTTAACACTACTAACATCTTGGAACCTGGGTTAGAGTCCTACAGAACCCGAAATAGTATCTTAGTCCGTCCCTCATCCTATGGAATGTCCTGTGATTGCTAGTGTCATTAAACAACAAGGCAGTTACAATCACAAATCAGAAAAATTTGTGAAGGTTTGGAAAATGCAAATAAAAACAAATGCAGTGATCCTTAAATTTATTTTGACTTTTATTTTATTGCAGAGAGTATGATCCCAAGATATTTCATGCGGTCTACAATGTTAAAACTACCTGCCTAATACTGTGTAGGTCCCCCAAGGTAGGGCCTGAATGGATCGAGTTGTTTGTCCACCACAATCCCACAGATGCTCGATCTCATCAAGTTCTGGGGAATTTTGGGGGCCAAGTCAACACCTTGAACTCTTCTGTCATGTTCCTCAAACCATTCCTGAACAATTTTTGCAGTGTGGCTGGGCACATTATCCTGCCGAAAGAGGTCACTGCCATTAGAGAATACCATTGCCACTGAAGGAGTGCATGGCCTGCAATAACCCTTAGGGAGGTGGTATATGTCAAAGTAATAGCCACAAGGTTTCCCAGCAGAACACTGCTCAGAACATCGTTATGACTCCACTGGCTTGTCTTCTTCCTATAGTGCATACTGCTGGCATCTCTTCCCCAGCTAAACGATGTGCACACACCCAGCCGTCCACACAACCAGGCCAGACCAGGCCACCATTTTCCATTGCTCCATGGTCCAGCTGTGATGCTTATGTGCCCAGTGTAGGCACCTTCGGCGATTAAAGGGCTCAGCACAGGCAATCTGACCAGTCTACAGGTACACAGCAAACTTTGATGCACTGTGCTTTCTGATACCTTTCTCTCATGGCCAGCATTAAATTTCTCAGTAATTTCTGCTAAAGTAGCTCTTCTGTGGGATCAGACCAGATGGGCTAGTCTTCATTCTCCATGCACATCACCTATGTATGAGCCTGTTCACTGGTTGTATGTTAACTTGGACTGCTTTTGATAGGTACTAACTATTGCATACCTGGAACATAACACAAGACCTGCTGTTTTGGAGATGCTGTAAACCTAGTTGTCTAGCCACCACAATTTATCCCTAGTCAGATTCACTCAGATCCTTACACTTGCCCATTTTTCTTGCTTACATCACATAACTTTCAAGAACTGACAGTTCACTTGCTGCCTAATATATCCCACCCCTGACAAGTGCCACTGTAGCGAGATACTCGGTGTTACTCACTTCACCTTGCAGTGATTTTAATTCTGTGATTGATTGGTGAGTTATATATTTCATAACATTTTGTATCATTAGTCAGTATGAAAACACGAGATTACAAATTTTCTTGGACATTACTGCAAACTACATACTGTATTAAAAAATATAGTTTTTGATTGCAGTGTTCCTTTAATCCTAAATGTAACCGTATACAGTTTACTTTAAAAAAAAAAAAAAAAAAATTCTGCCTGCCAACATAAACATAATTACAATGACATGATGCACACTTGACCTTTGATCGAATGAAGCAGCAGTTTCCCTAAAATTGTGAAAGGCAGTTACGAGGCAAATTGAGAAAGTGAAGAACTCCTATTTCAACATTTTGCTGCAAGGCAGTTGTGGTGTACAGGAAATGCTCCGCCACTAACTGCCTGGTATTGATGACAGGGATACAGAGTGTTTAAAATAGATTATGTCAAGGCAGTGTTTCAGTTTTGAATTTAGAATTCAAAGTGAAAGTCTGTGAATGGTTATCTGTTCATAATTGTAACCCATCTCTGGTGTTATTATTACATGTTTAGAAAAAAAAGGAAGAGTGGTTTTATTTTTGTTTTTTTTGAGCAGTGTTGTTCCCTTTGTCTTCCAGTTGTATTGATTTTAGGGTGAATTTTCTTCTAGCCATTAATATATTAAAATAACTTGTTCATCTTCAAGGTTGTTTAATATTGTTTTTTGTGCAGTAGACAAATCAGGTAGTTGTAGGAACAGAGATCCGTTACAGTAAACAAAATCTAGTAGTAGTAAAAAAGGCATTTCTTTGGCAAAGTGTATTTCTCCTTGATTGTTTCAAAGGTATCTTATGTATCAGACCACTGATCAATCTTCTACACATCACTAGTTGCTTTTTTCACCACAGCTATATTGTATCATCATAGCAAATGAGTTCAGAGCAATGAACAAAAAACACATTAACCTCCTTACTGTTAACCCTGTGCATGACTTGGAATTCTGTGTAATTATAGTTAAGCCCCCGTTTGACTCATGCAACTTGTAGTGCTCTTAACTTCTGAACAGCTGAAAAGCAGTTATAAAGATACAGTGACCCGCACTAAGAAAAATGTTGTCATTGACAAGTCTGAATAGTGATAGCTTTGACCTTTTTTTTCTGGTATTTTTGATTCTTACACTCCAATTTTGGTTATTTTGATACTTGGACTTCCTGGTAAGAAACCTCTGCATGTTTTTGACTCTGCTTATGGCTTTAACCACCCTTTTAGCATTTCCTGATCCTTTATCCTACTATTTCCCATTGTGGGCCAACACTAGCATTTCACTGAGCAACAGTACATTCCAATAATACAAATATTTAGATTCCAAGGTGGTATTTTTTAGTTTATGAGGATTTCAACAAAGCTGATTTAAAAATGTGTATCCCAAATAATCTACAGCATGGTAGCTGTAAACCCCAAACGCCCCCTTCCTCCCCCACCGTGCAAAATCAGTGTTACATAAATCCTGATAGAAAACATTTACTGCCCATTTTCCCAACCTCATCATGGACAGTCGGACTATTTGTACATACTCCAGTCTCTACAAAAGGAACTTGGAAGAAAATTGTTTAGCGCTGAACCAGAGAGGCAGAGGTAAAACTGTAGGTCTGCTGTAATTCTGTGTATTTGGGACATGTTATATGTTATAAGAAAGAAGTGTAATACAAATGTTTAAACCTTTACCACTGTATATCTTTAACTCAACAATGTTCTTAGATTAAACTGTGTCAGTCAAGAGGAACCCACCAGTACAATTATTAATTTACAATATCTTGAACCCACCCAGAATCGTACCTCAAAAATATACACCGGGTACACCATAAAGTGTACCTCCTGATCCACAGTATGTTTGATCAAACAAAGTTCATAGTCCTCCATCGTGAGCCTGGTCACTCCATTTCTTTTGTTTCTTCCCTTCCTACACGTTTTGGAACTGGCCCGGTTCCTTTATCAAGGATTACTTTCACATGGGAAGTGATGCACTATAACCTAAAGACACATTAGGAACACATTACCAAAACATAATGAGCTTTACACATCATAAACACATGTACAATGAAAACATTGTTCGCCCTAAGATCATGCAGAAAAACTAACCAAAAAGTTGCACTTTACAGTTAAAGATCATTTGTCCTCTTTGTCTTATTCTGGGACTCTAGTATTTTGGTGTACTGCGTAAAGTGGTCCTTGCATGGTATTTACACATGGGACTGATTTTCCTTTTTATTTTTCTTTTGCTGTCTTTTGACAATGTTGCTATTGCTTTTGCCATATTACTTTTTATAGCATTGATGTTGGTATGTTCTGTACAGAGGGGGGGTTTATAGTTGTTTATCGAATGGGCACTATATAATTGTGTAATGGTTTTCTGATGGAGATAAATGATGAATTCTGCACCCGGTATATATTGTTGATGTGTGATTCTGATATCAGTAAATGGGTTTAAGATGTTGATATTAATAATTGTACTGGTGGGGTTCTGTTCACTGACACAGTTTAATCTAATTTTAGAAGTTTGACTCTTTTTTAGTATAGGTCTAAAAATTAGTATTACATTTCTGATAAGTGCATATTTGAATTTTTCTATTGGTTGTATTGCCAGAAGGCACTTAGGACACAATTTAGAAACCTATAGGGACCAGTTACGCAGCTTTTTTGCTGTCATTCTTAAAACTTTAATGTGAGAATCTGTGCTTCTCTTATGTTTCAAAAACACAATTCTGCTTGTGCCAAAGCAAAGAAAAATGGAATTTCTCATTATCTAGAGACTGTTGTCACTTATTCCAGTTGTGATGAAATGCTTTGAGAGACTGAAACAACTTATATATAACATTCCAGCTAGTTTAGATGACCTCCAGTTTGCATATATGTACAGGGAAGCAATTTCCTTTGGACCAGTTCCAGATGCTCCAGAATGGCTCCAGCATAACTTCCTAGAAACCCTGGATAAAAACAAGTACTGTGTCACGAATCAACCAGTCATAGCTTGATATTGGCCATTTTTACTTTTTATACACAGTTGGCAGTTGGTAAACAAGTGATTGTTATTGATTTATAAGATATTTAATGCAAGGGTCCCATGCGTTCAAGCACTTCTTTTTGTTAGTATGCACCTTAAAAGACCAGAGAAGTGTGGAAAGGGCTTGATATCTGTGTATTATTTTTATCCTTACAATGCAGAAATCCAGTATGTCATTTTGAGAAAGATTATTGTGCTCCTATGCTCTTTTTTATGTTATTAAGATACAAACTACTGGATGTTTAGGAGATAAGGACAAGTACAAATGTGAGTGGACAGTGCATCTACACCAGGGATGTCCAACACAGATCCTAGAAGGCTGCAAATTTTCATACCTTCCAACATGACCAGAAACTTCTGCTAGTAGAACTTACTTCTTTTACCTTGATTTTAATTCACTCACTTTTAAAGATTTGCAGACATTAATTGTGTTTTATTTCCTTAACTCGCAGGCAAACAATAACAAGATGACAAGTGAGCCAAGTGTTTTGAAAATGTCTACTGTGGGAGAATGAGAGTAATTTGAGGCCATAGAATTAAATGACATGTTTAAGCAACAGCAAGAATTGGCATCTAATTAAGAAATTGGTTAACAAGAAAATAGTCACCCTCCAGAAACTTAAGTTTGAGATCCAAGAGTGAGTCATTTGCTGATTTACTTTGCATCTTGTTATTGATTTGCTGCTGGTTAAGGAAAAAAGAAACAACAATTGCAAGTCTTATAAAGCAAGTCAGTTCAAATTAATGGAACATGCTACTTTTACTTTTCTAGACAAGTTTTACTTTGGTAAACATCCACAGGCTTTAATCAATACTGTTCTGTTACAGTTTGTGTTAAATGAGTCTTAATGCTGGCTTGATTTATTGTTTCTGAAAAAAAACTGCTATGATTCCTTATATACAGTATTATGTTTAATATATTTATTTGTACAAGATTCATATACTGTATGTTGTCTAAGTTGTTTGTTGATGTGCTTTTAATGTTATATTGTGGTCTATTTGTAAAACCCGCTGACAGTCCAAATTTCCCTCTTGGAAAAATAAACTTGAATTGAACCGAAGAGGTTACCAATTAAGAAAGTGGCTAGAACAGAAATCTACAGCCACTGTGGCCCTCAGGGATGAGTTTAATCCATAATCTAAATAATGTAGCATGAAATGTTAGTTTTTAATTCACTCCATTTACAAACTCAATTTGTACTTGGGTAGGACACTTGTATTGTTTACAATTATATGATAAACTTGATGCCCACTGCATTTTAATAATAAAGTTTCACATGTTCAGGTTTCTAGTTCATAATATTCACAAAGCCTGCTCATTCATCCCATGCCTTGAACAGCAGCACCGTTGATTATAGAAAATCTAAGGAATGGTTTGGAGCAAGGTGCTGATTTAATTTTTTAAAATTTTGTTTGGTGAGCTACATTCAATCACAGTAGTCTTCATCACACCTACATTTTTTAAGACATTTTCTATATTTTTATACAAGCATTTTCTAATAAGAAGATGAATTAAAATAGTTTGGAGCAGGCTGTTTATTTGTTTGTTTTCAGTTATCCTTTATTCAAATTTATGGATGCTAACTCATCATAAATATGAGCGGGGGACTATGACACAAATAAACAAACACTACTAAAAAGTTCTCCATTGTAGGTCTGACTTGAAAAACTCCATTGTGCATTAATTGGATGGTGATATTGCGTTCTTTGCATACATTGGCGAGGATATGTTAAACTGGAATCATCAGTAAAATTTTAAACATAATCATTAGACTTGGATCACATTGAATTTTGTGTTAATATTAGGCTAGTAACTTATTTTAGGGAGCAAAATTTAATTTCTAAGTTTATGGTATATGGGACTGCATGGTAAGATTATTATTTCCATGACTGTAAGATACTTGTTAGTCTGGTGAGTTATAAAGAAAACAATTTTTTGAAATTTCGTTTATACTGCTGCACCAGGTTAACTTTTTTTTTACATTTTACACAGATTCAGTCTTTTTATGCTGTGCATACACTGTGTGATTTTGGCCTGGATTGTAGTAGCTGACTGATTATCTGAGTCGGCCCGATTTTCAGCTTCATCTGTCACCCACAGTATGAAAGGGGTTGCAGTGCCCAATTGCATCATATGATTGGGCTGTTGTAAGATCAGAAGAATTTCTGTCATGTTTTGTAGTACGAGCAATTTCACAACCTGATTTTTTTTTGATGTTGCCATCCAATTTACCAAACTTCATTGTGCAGCAACCACTGTACATTGGGTGTTGCTGTTGTCATGTTCATTTTCATGTTCATTTCATTTTGATTTCAAAAAGCTATTAAACAGCAACACACTTAAAGCTAAAAGACCAATGACAAAAGCATCTTAGGAATCCTTCACTGGAAGAACCCAAAATTACACACACAATGGTAAATTTACATATAATACGTACCTCCAGTTCTCTATGCATAACACAGTTCATATTGTCCACATCTTAAACATCCACACAGTACAGCAAGGAACAGCAACACAGTTCTGACATTTTTAAAAAGCCTGTGGCCATTTGTTTTTGTTTTTTTTTTGGGTAAAGTTTTATTGTAAATCTCAGTGGCTAAAGCTGTCTGTCAGGGCCATGTACACACATAGTCTGACCACCCACATCATGGAATGTCATTCAGATCAAACATGGTTATACAGTTTGAGCACATCTACGACTGGCAACTGCATTGTGCAGTGTGAGTAGTCACTTGACCACTATTTCTAAAAATCTCAAAGTGCGAGTATGGCATTAGAGAAAACAGAAATATGAGGTGAAAGAAAGAAGGTCTGCCGATACAGCAAGGTTGCCATAGTTTTCTGAAATGTGACACCTCAAGCGTGTATTTTTCCAAGCGAGTCTTGCAGACAGATGTTGCCATAAGTAACTGAATGCCCCACTTATAATTCTACAGTTGTCAAACTGCAATTTTGTATCGCACAACTACATGTCTTTTGTGTCTATGGATTTCTGCATTTTGATCTGGCAGTGAGAATACCAAGCAAAGCAATTTTAAGCCCTTGCCATTGTTAGGTGAGAAATGTGTGTAAATCCTGCACTGTAAACAATTTGAAGTCAGCAGTCAGCATGTCAGCGGTCAGCATGTAGCTGGTGTTTATTGTGGTTTGTTAGGTTGCGACGTGAACCAAAAATGGGAATTGAGTCAGATTTAACTGCAATGTGAATGTGCCCCTGTAGCATATAGCACCAAATGGACTCACAAGACAGCTGGTATGGACTTTTCAGTTTTTACCATTGCAAATTTTCTCTACCATTGCTTCATGATGGCGGGGGCAGAGTTGCAAATATATCCCAATAGCTATTCCAATGTTCTTATTTTAATTTACAAAGCAGTAATAAGGCAAAAGAAGTTAGAAGCAAGTTAGAGGCACACAGTGGAGAAAAAACACAAAATGTCAACTTTAATCTTGAAATTTCCACTTTAATCACGTAGTTTATTTTGTCATTAAAGTAGAACATCATAAACTTCATCTTAAAACCGTTTAATTTACTAGTTTCTCAAATCCCATCATAACTAAAGTAGCACGTAAAAATGCTTTGTTTTGTATTTGATCTTCTATGTGTGTGAATCACTACGTGCTTCCAGGCTTTTTCTGCCTCTGACAGGACACTGAATCCATTAAATTCGTAATATTACAGCTCTCTGAATAATTAAAATACTGAGATGTATACGTGATACCATTTTCATGGTGATAGGAGTTAAAGCATGTTATTAAACATGGGAACACGGTGGCGCAGTGATTGTTCATGTCTCACGTAAAAAATGCTTGCTGTGCCATGCGCGACCTTCGATGCAATACTTTATTGTAGCAGTACTGTCTCTTTCAAACGTACTAACCCCCAATTCCTGTCCTTACTTTTCTTTCTCCAAAAACCCAATCGCCACACAATCAGCTCTGTAATAGACGTTAAGCCATCTGTAAGCTTAGAACGCCGATTCTTCAAAACTTTTAAGGAACATTGAAATATCTTCGTAGTACATGTTTAATTATTCTATCCATCTATCCTTCCAGTGTCACGCCAGCCCCAGCAAGAATACAGCGAGAGGCAGGAACAAACCATGAACTAGCTAACGCTGTGTCACCGTGTCCTCACATGTTTAATTATTAACAATATAGATTATTTAAATGATGTTAACATTTTATCTGTATAATATAATAAACATATTTTGCTGCATTTCATCTTTCATCATGTAAATATGTGCTTTATAAATTGGTTCAGGTTGTGCAATATTATAACTGCATTGCATGTTTACAGTGAGGTAATTGTACTTATAAGTACAAACAGTTCTACAAGGAGCACTTGATGGACTGATTGAGTGCGTTTATAGTTCTTTGGATGAAACTGTTTCTGAACTGCGAGGTCCGTGCAGGAAAGGCTCTGAAGTGTTTGTTGTATGAGAGCAGTTCAAATAGGCAGCATGGCTGAGGCAGCGTGTGCTTGATGCTGTATACCGATAATTCTCTGCTGTAGATCTGTGATTCCCCACTCAGATACAGTGATATAAATATTCCGAGTGGTGCAGTGAGAGTAATATGGAAAAAGATGATCCGCTGTGGCAACCCCTAACGGGAGCAGCTGGAAGAAGACAAAGAAGATGCAGTGAGAGTAACAATGCTAAAACAGCTATGGTATTTGGAATACTTTGGCTATTCCCTGGACCATTATATTGTTACAGGTTAATTACAATCAGATGCATTAAACTAATACACAATATGCAGTTAGTTTCAGTGTATGTGATAAAGCCGCGTCAGGGATGTGGATCTAAAAAAGAATGGGTAACCGCACAGGAACAGCACTGCTTTGATGCTGGGTGCTGCCAGTCTGCAAAACTGAGCGGAGAACTTGCGTACACCAGGATTGGAGCTACAGTGGAAATGTGTGTGGCGTTACGCCAAGTTTAGGTTTTATACATTGCGATTTGAGCATGGAAATGTTCGTTTGTAACATTTTTGTGCGTACGCACCGTTTATACATGAGGCACCAGGCCCCTAGCTTGAATTACCTTATTTGCCTTAGTATGTGCACATTCTAAATTTATTCTCCTACATTTTCTGTCCAGTAGCTGAAGACTACTGCTTAAAATGCATACCAAATATAAAGATTCAAACAACACCTGTTGAATAGCGAATTTCAAGATAATCCCAAATATTTCCATTTAAATCTAATGTTTACAGTTGTTTTTTTTAACAAAATGCTTGTAAAGTCTTGTATGACAGTGAACCAATCAGTTAGGTTTGTAATATTTGGTATTGTAAGATTTATATTTGAATAATTAGCTGGTGAAAAAAAATTACTAAAGAGTAATAGTTAATAGATTAGTCAAATTAATTCAAATTTCAAATGTCAGAAACTTGCTGTGTTTTAATTATTTAAGTCTTTCCCTCCTTTTTTTTCTCTTTACATGTGTCTCAATTTTTAAGCTTCCTGTGTGAAATCAAACTTGTCAGTTTTACACAAAACCTTTACTTTAGAACTCCTGTAAACAGCCTTTGTGTTTTTTTTTGTTTTTTTTTAAGGTTTATAGCATAAGTGATCAGATTCCATTATTTCTTATGCCTATGTACAAATTGAGAATTTGAAAATTGCTTGGGCTGTCATTACCTGTATTCAAAAAAATGTATTAACTGTGAGACAGCATTACATTTTTCACCGTACCATTCAAATATATGAAGTGTGCTTTCACGTAACAGGTTATACTAATGAATGGTAGTTTGTCTTGAAAAGTCAAATGACATAAACATACAGTTTGCAGATAAGCACGGAGGTACACTGTTTTCGGTTGTCCTACTAACAGTGATCACACATCTCTGTTAACACAGTACATGTTATATTAATATGGAGATGGGCCTTGTCATTATAAGTTAAACAATTACACCTCATTTGATTGGTAACGTCATTTCACTCTCAAAGAAGGTGCAAATATGTTTTTGAACTGATTCCATTTATATATATACTAGGGGGCTCCGCCCCCTGCTCGCTTCGCTCGCCAACCCCTGGTGTTGGGAATGACAAAGAGCGTGATGTATGAATGAGATATAGAATAGTGTGACGGTGTAGATGATGCAAATAGAAAGCAAACAATAAAGTGTGTGGCACAGTGTAAAGGTTTATTTGAAAATTTCTTTGTACACGCCGTTTAAGTGTAAAAGGTAATTCCAGCTCAGAACTTTTAAGGTCATTTAAAATGGTTATTGTTGTGATCAGAGTCAAGTTTGTCAGAGCTTAGAAAGAGTTGTGTCTTTCCAGGAAGTAATGGAATGACTTGGGTATTTATGTTTTCCACATTAATATTTTTTGGACATAATATAGTGCGTTGTGTTAAAAGGGGCATTTGGTCTAATGAGATTGCTGTTCCAAATCTCTCTGTAACTAAGTCGTCGCAGATAAAGGCTTGAGGAATTGTAATAATATGTGGCTGAAGTCCATCTGTATTGGTGAGTGTACCATCTCTCAGTTGTAATAAGCAATTGTTATGATCTGGTTCTGGACATCGTATCTTTTTTACTAACTGTATCTTTTGAAAGCAATGCCAATTGTCTGCGTATTTTAAGGTGCACTGAACAATAGCTGAGTGCATGGTATCTGGAAGAATAGCTAATCACTGTCTAAAATCTCCTCCTCATAAAAGTACCTTTCCTCCAAATCGAATATTATTATTCATAAACGTTTGTTCATGCCATTGAACATTCATCAATAAACATTTTTTCAAGACGGATGTCACGTGCAGTGCCACTGTTAATGTTCATAGTGGATTCCGATTTGTAGGATCTAATGTAGTTGATAAAGATTTCACTTTCAGGTACATCGTCAGTTATAAGCTTCTGTAGATATTCAGTATATGAATGTAAAGAAGGCAGTCTAATTTGACCCTTTTGACAAAAACGTGTAAATGTATAACTTGTATTGCCAGTTGTTTCTTCAGGGAAGTGAACTGAATGACAATGATTGCAAATGACATTCATTAATCCGAATGAATTTTCCTGGTGTATGTTTTGCTTGTGCCGTTTGAGAGGCGCGTTGTTGCATGTGTAGTATTTGGGACGTGTTGTTTTGGAGCTGTAATCGATTTGCCTGTGCTGTGTGAGAAGCCCGTTGTAGCCTTCGCTGCCATTAACGTATGTCTGAGACGGGAGGTGTTTCGTTTTGAATCCGTGCCTGTTGCGATGCAGCACTTTGATTGATAGTTTGCGTCATGTGGATCTAGGATGTAGATTTGTGCATATTAAATGAAGTATTGTAGGATCTAATGCAGTTCATAAAGTTTTTACTTTTAGGTACATCGTTAGTTAGAAGCTTTAGTTGAGCTTTGCGTTTTTGGAGTCGAGTCATTTTTTCTTTTAGAAATATGGATAAGTAATAAGGAGTATTGCACTCACTGTTAATATGGAGCCTTTTCTGCGGTTGAACGGTTAATAGTGCCTTATTGTAATGAGATCCACCTATGCTGCATAGCCGTCTATTTTGTTGTTTCTTTCGTGTTCGTGTGTTTGTTCCTGTTATCCTTTCCTTTTCGTTTTGTACCCGTGACCGTGTATTCATGACTTGTTTCTTTCTCAGCATGCGAAATATGGATAAGTAATAAGGAGGATCGCAGTCACTGTTAATATGTTTCCTTTTCTGCAGTTGAACGGTTAATAGTGCTTTATTGTAAGGAGATACACCAATGCTGACACCTATGCTGTCTAGTGTGAAGGTGTTGATGTTCACTTTAGAATATGTGGCTTTGGGTGTCACTTCTTATGGATGTGTGTGTGGGGGGGGGGTTGAGGATTGTTGTCGCGCGAGCGTCTTCTTTCTTTTTGTGTTCCTGTGTCTTGTTGAATCCCCCTGTTTGTGTGTGTCCCGTCCCTTGCTTGTAGGGTCTGTGGGGTGGTTTTGTGTTCTTTTTTTTGTGTTCCATGGGCTTGTTGAATCCCCCTCTTGGTGTGTGTCCCGTCCGGTGCCTGTAGGGGGGGGGGGCCTTGCTGTTGTGTGCGAGCTTCTTTTTTTTTTTTTGGGTCTAGTTTCGTGTGCAATGTGTTTCGTGCTTTGCCTGCGTTTCCTCATTTCTCCATTTTTCCTGTGCTCACTCCTTTTTTCTGTGGTCTTGTCCGCCTCTCGCGGCCCCTCATCCGCCTTTCTCGGCTCCTCAGCCGACTCTCGCGGACTCTTTTTGCGCCTGCGCAGTACGTCTTTTTGCAGCTACGGCCCATTGCCGGATGTGCCTGCGTCCATCATCCGGTTTAGCATTCTCGGTTAGTAATATGGATATATATATATATATATATATAAATATCCAACATCTGTCTGTCTGTCTGTCTGTCTGTCCGCCTTTCACAAGAGAATTACTTAACAGATTTAGATCGGATTTTTTTGTATAATTTGCTTGAACATTCTGGTTGATTTTGTGACTTCTCTCATCACACTAAGAATCATAGTTCGCTTGCAGGAGCAATACAGGGGAGGGGGAAGCATCACGTCAGGAGTAGGGAGCTGGACAGGGCCCTCATCACTGTCTTGTTTCACTACTATGTGGGCGGAGCCGTGAGGGGCTTGGCTAGTAATGGGATAAAAAATACAATAATTTAAGCCTGTATGCATATTGTGATTTTTTTTTTTTAAATAGAAAGCACAATTCCTGCCCTTGCGTGCTGAAATTTTATTATGTGAACACAAAAGCTTTCCCAGACGTGACCTCTGCTGGTTTTTTTTTTCTTGATGTGCTGATATGGTGCTGCATCGTGAGACATTTTTTATGTGTAGTTTTTATTAATTATTTTGTTTTCTGGAGTAATTTGTCTACTTGCAGACATGAATGAGTGTAGTACTGACTTTATTGGTACTATAATATTTTTGGAACTTTAGTATCAAATTAGTACTAAAATTTTGGTTCCTGTGATATCCCTACATGCTACCTTAGAAGGGCTAACATTATTATTAAAGATGGCGGTCATCTTGCACACTTTTTCTCTTGTTAATTTCAAGAAGTGATGCAAGATCATGGACACTCACACCTCTAGATGCAGAGACAGTTTTTATCTACAGGTCATAGGACTATTCAGTAGCCCTCGCACTGACAACTGCACGAGTGTTTCTTCTGTATTTTATCTGATGTTGATGACGTACTGACTAGGTTTGTATTCATTGTCTGTTGTTGGTACTGCACATCTGTCAGGCACTACTGTTTTGGAGATGAGTGGATGAAAATTTAGTTATGCAGTGAAAACAGCAATTGAACTTGAACTTAATAAACACCACAATATTGCATAGCAGTGCATGGAATGAAAAGATTAGAGACATTCAACATTTTCAGTTCAGTTTTTAATGTTCAAATATATGCAGAAATTTACTACAATTATTATAGCCTTAATGTGCTGTTTAAAAACCATATTAATGCAAGGATAATAGTGGAAAAGCAGGATTGTATTTTTAATACTCTATTTGTTTAAACTTAATTTGTATATATTTGTTTTCTAAATGTTCAGTACTTACTGTAATATCGTGACTGCAGGCATAATTCTTAAATGATTGCCTAAAGGTGCTGTAAGCATGGAAGGTTTTTGTTATCAGAAACGGTATTAATTACATTTTATGTCTATTGTGGCTGAATGCAAAAAATATATTTTGTTCATCTAGATAACAACCATGTATGTCTATATTTTGTTGTAGGTTGCAGAAATTAAGAGAGCCAACAACCTCTTAACTGAGCAGGATTTTTTTGCCTTGAGATCAATAAGAATCCCTGTGAAGAAGTTCAGTGTTCTAACAGAGACCCATGGTTCTTCAACACACAAGCCCAGCTCCCCAGTGGCTCAGACTGATTTGGAAGCCAAGCAAGTGGAAGCAGCAATAGACTCTTTCTCTTCAGTAGAAACTGTAGGGAATTTCCTTCAGGAGGTTGATAAAGACATTGAGCAGCTGAAATGTGTAGACCCATCACGGAGCACTTTAAATGAAGTTGTCTTCTCATTGACTTCTCAGACACAGCTTGGGGTTGGGGAACGTAGAACAGTTGCTCGAAAAGATCCCTACTATGGAGCAGACTGGGGCTTAAGGTGGTGGATGGCTGTGGCAATCATGTTGGTGGTTGGAATTATTACTCCTGTGTTTTATCTTCTTTACTACGAGGTCTTAATGAAGGCAGATGTGAGTCATCACTCAACTGCTGAATCAATTGCAATTCCCACAAGTTCTTCAGATAGTAGCAAGAGCTGACACTTAGCAATAGTCTGGTAAGGACTTACAGAATTCTGTTTCAAATTTTGGAACTTGTAACCTTTATGAAGGTTACATATTAGGAGACTGTTAAAATTATTCCATTTCAAAATATATTCTCAACCATAGACAATATTTTGTATATGCAGTATATGTACCTTCACACCTGTAAACAATCATCAACCTTTAATACAGATAATGAGCCATTTCAGGTATCAGATACAATTAATTAAACATAAGGCTTACAGTGTGACTTTATTTTGAAAATGTGCAATAGCTTTGGTTTTATTTTTGAAAAAAGAACTTATAGATCTTATAAGTAATTATATTTTGTGAACATTTCCATTTTGACATATTTGAAAACTCCAGGTTTGTAGTAAATGTTTTCCTTTTCATATAACCATTCACATGCTTGTCTACCGTAACTACAATGTTAGTTTTTTCAAATGTTTAAGCTTTATGTGTAATTCCAGTGGCCAGCTTAGTTGGTTAAGAGTTATTAACCTGTTCAGTCAGTCACTTCATATTGGTTGGTTATTAACTAGAGACAACATGTCCATAATATCTGAATTGGTTTATAAACAGTTTTATAAAAAAATATGCAGATTACATTTTGTAGAAGTTTTTGATTTAGATTTTTGACAGTGTTTGCAGCTCTTCTTCACAATTCATAAAAAATTAATGATAACTGTATATACAGTTATTTCTTTTTAAGGTTTTGTCAAGTATTACTTGAAAGTCATAAACGTAATTTGTATAATTTGTACTTTCAGTGGATAAAGGAAAGCTAAGAAATATATAATAATGAATAAATGTATTTAGAGTCTAACACTAGTTTACAATGTTTGATCCAAAAAACACTGCCATCTATATGCAATTATGGTAGTGAAGTCAAAGTTGCTATTTTTGCCATAAACAAAAGCAATGTGCATTTGAGATGAAAACATAAAGCAGTATTCAAAAATATTAAAGGACATACAGAGGTATGCCCAGAAATGAAAAAGGACATTTTGTACTTTTGCCACTTTATAATTTTTCATTTCAAAACAAAATGTGAGACAACTATATTTATAGTATTTATCTTTTGATATCTGCCTGCATTTATAGTAGTGTTTGTGCAATATGTGAACTATTTTAAATGACAAATATTGGTAAGTAATATTTTAGTGTTTTCTTTTATTTAAAGCAGTGAACTTTGCTGCTATGTTGCAGATAACAACCTTGTTTTTTTCCCCCTGTCCTTTGGGGGGACTGCCATCTAGAGAGTCACCTTGTCTGCCGGGTTTTTTATGCTGTGAGTAAAATAAGTTACACTTTGAGATGATCTGGAAATGTAAAATGATAGTTAATTTAATGTACATAATCAAATACAAGATACAGTGTGTCTTTTAGGTCATAGTACTATTGGCTGAGGCCATGTTTATAAGGGTGAAGTATCAAGGATACGGACTGATTACAGACTTTGAACTAGAGGGCTGCAGCTGCTGCAGTCTTTTTGTTGAAGTCATTTAGATAATCTGTGGCTACTTTTCTCTTATTCAATTCTTTGGTTACCTGTTCTAATATTTTAATAAATTACACTTAAAAATTTCAGTGCATGATTGCATTGTTTTTGAGATGACTGTGGTGGTCAGCTTCACAGATCCTGAGTCCAGGTTGTTGTTTATGTGTTGTTTGTATGTTCTGCCTGTGACTGTGTGGATTTACTGAAAGATGTGTGGTCTGGTAGGTGAATTGGTAACTCTAAATTGGCTCAGTTTGACAGGCTTGTGTTGTGTTCACAGTGTATTCCTGCCTTGCACCCTGAACTAGATTAGACAAATTTGAGATTTTGTTAAATACTGTAATTAACAAGACTGGTGTAAATTTGAGGGAAATGGTTTGCCCCAGAGTACACCATTGCATTCCTGTACCCCTAAAATTACCCCAAAAATGTAATAGCCTAACACAGAAGGGTTATTCAGAATTATTCCTTACAGTTCATTTCAAAAGGTGGTGTTAATACTACACATAGTTTCAGTGTCTATAAGGGCCAGTTCACTAGGCCTGGGTGAAAATATTGATTTTCAAGTTAATCGTTACTTTTCACTTAAACAATTCGATATCAATTGTTAAAGTCTTAAGATCGAAGTTGTCATTCTCTATCCTGCTCAATTACCATATGTAGATTTTTGCTTATCTTCATTTTTAGCGTCTGATCCGGTAGATGGTGCTAATGCGCCTGTTAAGACTTTCTACAGAAAATGCACTTTACACTTTTGCACAAAATGGTGTGTACTATTTAATTAAAATCAAAGTCTTCAACACTTAAACATGTGGACTTACTACAGAATCAAACAGTGTGTTGGTATAGAACAACTGGATAAAAGCAAAGCCATATGTAAGCTGTGCAACTCGTACGTTAATTATTGTTGTAACATAACAAATTTGAGAAATCATTACCACAGCGTCACCCATAAACATAATCTCAGCTAACATCCAAACAAGTAGAGCTAGAGGCAGCAGCAAGCTCCAAGCTTCAGTTTGTTATTTTTTGGGCATGAGGAAAATTAATCTATACTAGTTGTTATCTGTAAAGATGTGGGATCCCAACACCGTTGTTGAAAATGAAGGCTTTCGACAAATGATACAGGCTTTTGAACTGTGATATGCTATACCATCCAGAAAGCAATTGAGTGAAGTTATTGTGCAGCAGCTTTAGGGATATGTTAAGCAAGGAATTGGCACGTTTCTCAGGTCAATGGAGAGAGTAGCCCTAACTTGTGACAGCTGAACATCCAGGGCAGCAGATTCCACGTGACAATCACAAATTAAAAATGACTGGGCACCTGTGGTGGATGTATTGTAGGCAAGCACACTGTATGCCATCCACACCCGGAAGAACCTCGCTGCCTATGTACAGAGCTGCTGAGATGACTCGCTGTTTGTTCCAAAATCTTTTCTAGCATTTCCAATACTCTGTTTTAATGCATGGCCACATCAATCACAAATTTGTGTTTTGCCAAGTCCAATAAATGTTGCTTCTCTTTAGGCACATGGCTAGCTGTACTACTACAGCAATGCACCTCACCCGGCAAAGCAAGCAGGCAATTGCTGGAATTTTCAGAGCAGCTTTTTATACAAAAGTGAGCATGTGCACAAAGCAGGCGAGGTGAAGTAACTCCATAATAGCAACGTTATCGGTCACAATGGCTGAATCTTTTTCGTTTATGTTACGTTCATTCGGTGCCACTGTCAACAAGCATCAGTTCTAGATCCTTATTTTAAAATGTTTCCCTTTTGTCTGAGGAATGTGAGAACGCATTTTTGAGACTAAGTAACGTGACTTCTACAGGTGAGCACCTGAAGATGTGTCTTTCTTAATTCTACAAGCTACAACATAAGTCTTCCCACTGTACCTTTAAAATAATCTTGAATTAGTCAAAATTAAATGTCCAATAGGGGAATTAATTTGGCTAACAGTTTAGTTGAAGGGTGTCTACATGGAGATTAATAACACCTGAATAGTTTACTGAATTACATTTATTATTTAAGATATGTTGTAACTTGTAGAATTAAGAAAGACACAAGTCTTCCCACTGTACCTTTAATTTTGACTAATTCAAGATTATTTTAAATGTCCAATAGGGGAATAAATTTGGCTAACAGTTTAGTTGAAGGGTGTCTACATGGAGATTAATAACACCTGAATAGTTTACTGAATTACATTTATTATTTAAGAAGCAATATTTGATTATTTTATAATAATAATATTTGCAAGATGGTAAAGATATTTTATAAAGTAGATGCCATTACATTGTATTAAAACAATGTGTGTGGACATCTGGAAACTGCAGTTTTACCTCATTCTTCTTGTTCGCTAAACTGCCTAAGCTCTGTCAGGTTGCATTGGGCCTTTTTCAATTCCAACAATAATTTCTCAGTTGAACTGACATCTGCAATAGGCTAGCCCAACACATTAAAGGATAAGTTTGATATTTTTCAAGTTAAATTTTTTTCCCTTCAGAATCTCTCTCTCTCTCTCTCTCTCTCTCTCTCTCTCTCTATATATATATATATATATATATATATATATATATATATATATATACAGTGGAACCTCGAGATACGATCACCTCTGTATACGAGAAATTCAAAATACGAGGAAAGTATGAGCGAAAAATTCAGATCTAAATACGAGCATTGGCTCACATAACGAGCCAGGCTGTGGGTATAGCTCGCGGCTTAGCGAGGGGGCGTGGTAGCTGTAGCGAGCCGCAGGGCGATCTGCGGTGTCTGCGTTTCTCACCTAAGTGCACAGGTGGGAAACTGCCCACATCCATGATTTGTCCTGTGGCTGATGGGCTGGGCAGGGTTGCCACCCGTCCTTTAAAATACGGAATCGTCCAGTATTTGAGAATGAAATTGCACGTCCCATTTTGAATCAATACGTATGCGTCCCTTATTTTTTTGTATTAAAAGTGGTAACCCTAGCAGCTGCCATGTCTTCCCCGCATATATAGAGAAGCGCGAGCCGGTTAAGGGGGAGAAGAAGTAAAAGAAAAGAGAGGAGAGGAGAGAGAACGGAGGTTGCAGGAGGAGGCAGGAATCCGCAGCAGTAGGAAGTCGGTGCGAGAGAGCGAGCGAGTACAGGCTCGCGTGTAGCTGAACAGGCGAGCCAAACAGCTGAAGCAGGACGGTGTAGAGAAGGTCAGCTGCATTAAGTGTCTCGCCTGTTGCAGAGCCCGCATGGGAGAAGCAGGTGAGACGCTAACAGAGAAGAAGCACCGGGGATTGTCATCTGTTTTTTGAAGACTGCTTCCTGTTGACGTTTTAACCTCGTGTTAAAGGATTGTTATTCTTATGTACTTTAAACCTCCACTTCACAACTGTTTTAAGGATTAAAGATTTATTGAATGCTCTACTGCACTTTGGACACCTGTTTTGATTCTTTTAATAATCAGTTATATTATTTACCAGTGTTATTTATTAAAGGTAGACTACAGTATATATAATTTATCAGTGTTATTTGTTAGGAAAATTGATTTTTATGTTAATATATTTGGGATGCGGAACGGATTAACTGGATTTCCATTATTTTCAATGGGGACGTTTGTTCTAGATACGAGAAATTCGCTATACAAGCTCAGTGCTGGAACGAATTAAACTCGTATCTAGAGGTTCCACTGTGTATATATATATATATATATATATATATATATATCTATAATAATAAAAGGCAAAGCCCTCACTGACTGACTCACTCACTCACTCACTGACTGACTGACTGACTGACTGACTCATCACTAATTGTCCAACTTCCCGTGTAGGTGGAAGGCTGAAATTTGGCAGGCTCATTCCTTACAGCTTACTTACAAAAGTTAGGCAGGTTTCATTTCAAAATTATACGCGTAATGGTCATAACTGGAACCTCTTTTTTGTCCATATACTGTAATGGAAGGCAGCAAGATGGCCGTAGGAGACTGAGTTGCGTGTCGCATCATCACGCCTCCCACGTAATCACGTGAACTGACTGTGAACTCAGTACGTAGAAAAGAAGGAGGAGCCCCAAAGAGCGCTGAAGAAAACACTCATTACACAATTGACAAGGCAGCGAAACAATAAGAAGCGAGTGAGTGACGCATACAAGCATCTTCATAAGACACGAGGTATAAAAAAGCACGGTGTAAACCGTAAGTCTAAATTTACTTTATAGAAACGCTCCCGCTGCCGTTTGCAATACCATATTCGCGAGATACAAGTTTAATGAGAAGACACGAGGTATAAAAAAGCACGGTATAAACCTAACCTTAAATTAACTTTATAGAAACGCTCCCGCTGCCGTTTGCAATGCCATATTCGCGAGATCCAACTTTAATGAGAAGACACGAGGTATAAACGACAGTTTGCATCACTTTGTAACAGAGTTAAAATTGCTGTAGTGAGAAACTTTTAACTGCCGGGTCTTAGCTAACATTAAATAAACCCGTGGACATCGCAACATCACACAAGAGAGCGGCTCACGTGAAGTGACTGAACGCAGCAGGAGTGATCACTTCCATGAATCAAACCTGTTCAAAAAACACATTACACAATTGATAAAGTAGGAAAAGAATATGAAACAAAGCACGGTATAAACCGTAACTTCAAATTAAGTTTATAGAAACGCTGCCGTTTGCAATACCATATTCGCCCCTGCGAAGCGCGGTGATTTTGCTATATATATTAAACTATTTCAACCATTGTATGATCTGCTTCTCGCAACTGAAAGAGGGCACCGTGGCAGAAGTTAGCCGACTTGCTCACCAACCACAAGCGTTACCTGGTAGGTAACCACCCATACAATCAGATTGTGAATCACACTACGAATGCCTGCAATGTAATTACCCCGATCTACATGCTGTCAAATGAACGAACCACACGCCGTAGCACAACGTTAGGGGCTTCGCCTCTACGTCCGAGGATCGATTCCAGTAAGGGAGTGCAGTGACTGTGTACTCCTAATGAGCCCACAATTACGGCGAAACACGTGTCGCATACTATGCATCTTCAAAGCACGGTGTAAACAGTAAGTTTAAATTGAGTTTATAGAAACGCTTCCGCTGCCGTTTGCAATACCATATTAGATGACTTTGTAACAGAGTTAAAATTGCTGGAGCGATAAATTTTTAACTGCCGGGTCATGTCGCGTGTTCTTGGGTAGGTACACCAAAAAATGTATACATTTATGCATGTAATGGGCAAACAAAAAATGTACTATACCCGAAAGCACTACAGTAGTACTCAATGTATCTTTACTTCTTAAATGTTAATGTTTTACTGTTTAATAATTTATACGCTTCTTATATGTTATTCAGATTCTTTTATCAAAATACCAGTAACAGCGCACTGCACGATAACGTGGAGTGAATATACTTGACATGACCATTCATGGTATTTATCCTCTTTCTCTGTACGTTTACCATTCGTTTGCTCAGAGGTTGATGACCTTGCTGCTTAATGAGCAGCTCTTCACCCTAGCGTCCCACTGCTTCTCTTCTTTCGTCGGCATCTTTTCCCGTTAAAACTGATTTTTTTTAAAACTTAGTATGTTTTCTTTAATTTTTCAGTTAAGCTGGCACTTA
>NC_041400.2:54895528-54903028 GCF_900747795.2 Erpetoichthys calabaricus
GCAAAGCACGAAACACATTGCACACGAAACTAGACCCAAAAAAAAAAAAAGAAGCTCGCGCACAACAGCAAGGCTCCCCCCCCCTACAGGCACCGGACGGGACACACACCAAGAGGGGGATTCAACAAGCCCATGGAACACAAAAAAAAGAACACAAAACCACCCCACAGACCCTACAAGCAAGGGACGGGACACACACAAACAGGGGGATTCAACAAGACACAGGAACACAAAAAGAAAGAAGACGCTCGCGCGACAACAATCCTCAACCCCCCCCCCCCACACACACACACACATCCATAAGAAGTGACACCCAAAGCCACATATTCTAAAGTGAACATCAACACCTTCACACTAGACAGCATAGGTGTCAGCATTGGTGTATCTCCTTACAATAAAGCACTATTAACCGTTCAACTGCAGAAAAGGAAACATATTAACAGTGACTGCGATCCTCCTTATTACTTATCCATATTTCGCATGCTGAGAAAGAAACAAGTCATGAATACACGGTCACGGGTACAAAACGAAAAGGAAAGGATAACAGGAACAAACACACGAACACGAAAGAAACAACAAAATAGACGGCTATGCAGCATAGGTGGATCTCATTACAATAAGGCACTATTAACCGTTCAACTGCAGAAAAGGCTCCATATTAACAGTGAGTGCAATACTCCTTATTACTTATCCATATTTCTAAAAGAAAAAATGACTCGACTCCAAAAACGCAAAGCTCAACTAAAGCTTCTAACTAACGATGTACCTAAAAGTAAAAACTTTATGAACTGCATTAGATCCTACAATACTTCATTTAATATGCACAAATCTACATCCTAGATCCACATGACGCAAACTATCAATCAAAGTGCTGCATCGCAACAGGCACGGATTCAAAACGAAACACCTCCCGTCTCAGACATACGTTAATGGCAGCGAAGGCTACAACGGGCTTCTCACACAGCACAGGCAAATCGATTACAGCTCCAAAACAACACGTCCCAAATACTACACATGCAACAACGCGCCTCTCAAACGGCACAAGCAAAACATACACCAGGAAAATTCATTCGGATTAATGAATGTCATTTGCAATCATTGTCATTCAGTTCACTTCCCTGAAGAAACAACTGGCAATACAAGTTATACATTTACACGTTTTTGTCAAAAGGGTCAAATTAGACTGCCTTCTTTACATTCATATACTGAATATCTACAGAAGCTTATAACTGACGATGTACCTGAAAGTGAAATCTTTATCAACTACATTAGATCCTACAAATCGGAATCCACTATGAACATTAACAGTGGCACTGCACGTGACATCCGTCTTGAAAAAATGTTTATTGATGAATGTTCAATGGCATGAACAAACGTTTATGAATAATAATATTCGATTTGGAGGAAAGGTACTTTTATGAGGAGGAGATTTTAGACAGTGATTAGCTATTCTTCCAGATACCATGCACTCAGCTATTGTTCAGTGCACCTTAAAATACGCAGACAATTGGCATTGCTTTCAAAAGATACAGTTAGTAAAAAAGATACGATGTCCAGAACCAGATCATAACAATTGCTTATTACAACTGAGAGATGGTACACTCACCAATACAGATGGACTTCAGCCACATATTATTACAATTCCTCAAGCCTTTATCTGCGACGACTTAGTTACAGAGAGATTTGGAACAGCAATCTCATTAGACCAAATGCCCCTTTTAACACAACGCACTATATTATGTCCAAAAAATATTAATGTGGAAAACATAAATACCCAAGTCATTCCATTACTTCCTGGAAAGACGCAACTCTTTCTAAGCTCTGACAAACTTGACTCTGATCACAACAATAACCATTTTAAATGACCTTAAAAGTTCTGAGCTGGAATTACCTTTTACACTTAAACGGCGTGTACAAAGAAATTTTCAAATAAACCTTTACACTGTGCCACACACTTTATTGTTTGCTTTCTATTTGCATCATCTACACCGTCACACTATTCTATATCTCATTCATACATCACGCTCTTAGTCATTCCCAACACCAGGGGTTGGCGAGCGAAGCGAGCAGGGGGCGGAGCCCCCTAGTTTATGTAGATATACAAATAAGTATATGTATATATGTGTATATATATATGTAGATATACAAATATGTATATGTATATATGTGTCTGTATGTGTATATATATGTTGATATATGTATATATATATGTGGATGTGTATATGTATATATATATATATATGTATATATGTTTATGTATATATATGTTTACATAACCTCTTTAACACACTACTTCTCCGCTGCGAAGCGCGGGTATTTTGCTAGTATATATATACAGTGGACCCTTGACTTACGAACTCAATTCGTTCGCGAGGGCTGGTTGTAACTCAAGTTGGTTGTAAGTCAAGACTATTTTTCCCATAAGAAATAATGGAAATACCCATAATGCGTTCCGAACCTCCCACTGCAACACTTACTTAACCTTTTCATAATAAAAAAAAAGGGTTGTATAATGTGCATAATTTACGAAAACACCAATAATTTTTCTAATGTACTAACCAAAAAGTAATAAAAAGTGCCTAGCCTACCAGAAACAACAATTTCATACTGTACTCACCATTTAATTTGACATCTTTGGGCTGCAGGAAGGGAGGAGGATGATAATGAAACTGAAGGCTTTTTAAAGGCTTTCTTTAACATGCGCTCAGGCATTTGCAATCATTTCAATAGCTTCTTTTGCGTTAATTTTAATCTCCTCCTGCCTACAAATTATTGTGACGAGAATTTTTCTCAGCATTTCCTTGCGATGATACAAGGAACTGTTTCTGAACTCTTCTGAGACCCCCCCCTCAATGGGAACGACATGCTGAAGTGCGTCCTGAAGCGCGATTGCCGCGACTGTGGAAGCTTGCTTGTCCATTGCCGGGCAGGGATATCACATGCATATCACCCATCGATATCTTTTCTGTTTGCTTTGGCTGAGAGACTCAGCACAGGTTTAAGCCGGCTGTTGCCCCAGCAACAGATAAACAGTCTTCCATACGGAGTTTGGACTTTGGCATGTCTTCTAGTTGGGGGAGGTCCCAAGAGAGTTTACAAACCTGACATTTTATTGAATGAGTGCCGCATTAATAGGAATGTTTCTGTTTGTTTACAATCGCGCAAGCGGATACACGTGACCGCATTCAGGTCGTAACGCAAGAAGTTGGTCGTAAATCAAAATAAAAATTTTGGTCGTAAATCAAGTTGTTCGTATGTCAAGCCGGTCGTATATCAAGGGTCGACTGTATAGTGTGTATATATATATTATATATATATGTGTATACAGTATATATTATATATATATATATATGTATATATAATATATGTGTATATATATTATATATATATACGCATATATTATATATATATATATATATATATATATATATATATATATATATATATATGTGTGTGTGTGTGTATATATATGTGTGTGTGTGTATATATATGTGTGTGTATATATATATTATATATATATATATATATATATATATTATATATATATATGTGTATATATATATATCATATATATATCATATATATATGTGTATATATATATATCATATATATATGTGTATATATATATATCATATATATATGTGTATATATATATATCATATATATATGTGTATATATATATATATCATATATATATATGTGTATATATATATATATCATATATATATATGTGTATATATATATATATCATATATATATATGTGTATATATATATATATCATATATATATATGTGTATATATATATATATCATATATATATATGTGTATATATATATATATCATATATATATATGTGTATATATATATATATCATATATATATATGTGTATATATATATATATCATATATATATATGTGTATATATATATATATCATATATATATATGTGTATATATATATATATCATATATATATGTGTATATATATATAATATGTATATGTATATATAATATATATATGTATATGTATATATAATATATATATGTATATGTATATATAATATATATATGTATATGTATATATAATATATATATGTATATGTATATATTATATATATATGTATATGTATATAATATATATATGTGTATATATATAATATATATTTATGTGTATATATATTATATATATGTGTATGTGTGTGTATATATAGATATATATGTGTATGTATATTATATCTATAATAATAAAAGGCAAAGCCCTCACTGACTGACTGACTGACTCACTGACTCACTCATCACTAATTCTCCAACTTCCCGTGTAGGTGGAAGGCTGAAATTTGGCAGGCTCATTCCTTAAAGCTTACTTACAAAAGTTAGGCAGGTTTCATTTCGAAATTCAAAGCGTAATGGTCATAACTGGAACATATTTTTTGTCCATACACTGTAATGGAGGAGGCGGAGTCACGTATCGCGTCATCACGCCTCCTACGTAATCACGTGAACTAAAAACAAGGAAGAGATTTACAGCACGAGTCACATGCGGGAACGAAGGTAAATGACGTTAATTTTTGACTGTCTTTTAATACTGTGTAAGCATACATATTAACACGTGCAATTAAACGTGTGCATTTACAGGGTGATTTCTCAGGCTTAAAAGCTCACCTTTTATCAAACGCGGGAACAAAGGTAACTGACGTTGTTCACTGTCTTAATACTGTGTAACCATACATATTAACACATGTGCAATTAAACGTGTGCATTTACGGGCTGATTTCTCAGGCTTAAAAGCTTGCCTTTTACTAAAAAGGTAAATGCAAAACTATTTTCAATCAGTTTATTGAAACGCTCCCGTTAAGGATTGCAATAACATATTCGCGAGATAAAAGAACGAAGTAGGGGGAAATGGAGGAAGAGCCGCGAACAGCTAAGAGCAAAAAATTAATTAAACAATTGAGAACGGAGCGAGTTAAGCATACAAGCATGTTCATAAGGGAAAGAAAGCACGGTGTAAAACGTAAGTTTAAATTAAGTTTATAGAAACGCTCCCGCTGCGGATTGCAATAACATATTCGCGAGATAAAAGTTTAATGAGAACACACGAGGTATAAACGAACCACACGCCGTGGCGCAACGTTAGGGTCAACAGTTTCAACCATTCTATGATCTGCTTCTCGCAACTGAAAGACGGCACATGGCGGATGTTAGCCGACTTGCTGACCGCAACGTTAGGGGCTTCAAGTATGGCGCTGACGCCACATCTCAGTGCCAACACTTTGCAGAATGTACTTCAAAGACACGCCCTCCTCACTGGACACTTAAAAACACCAATCAAACTAACGATGACATCAAGTATTACCCAATCAAAAGTAGGAAAGGAGGCATCTTCATAAAATGCGTGTGGGATGATTTGCATGAGACGCTGCTTTAAAAAAAAATGATAAAAAAAATACGGGATAAATCCCGTCCAGTATTGATTCAAAATGGGACGCGCAATTTCATTCTCAAACGCGGCACGATTCCGTATTTTAAAGGACGGGTGGCAACCCTACAGTGCCAGGTAACCACCCATACAATCACATTGTGATTCAGACTAGGAATGCAATGAATGTAATTACCCCGATCTACATACAAGGCGAAAGTCTTGCAACATTCAAAGATGATGGTTTGGGATAAGTACACCATACAACATAAAAGAGCTTATGAAGCCTTGAACCGAAAAAAGCAAGATCTCAGAGATCGTAAAAAAAAAATAGGAGGTAATGTCGTTTTACTCGCTGTAGATTTTAGTCAAACATTACCAGTTATTCCACGAGGGAGACCAGCAGATCAACTCAACGCGTGTTTAAAATCCATGCTTCTCCCACGCTCGGTTATATGTCGCGTGTTCTCGGGTAGGTGTACCAAAAAATGTATACATTTAAGCATGTAATGGGCAAACAAAAAATGAGGTATACCCGAAGGCACTGCAGTAGTACTTAATGTAACTTTACTTCTTAAATGTTAATGTTTTACTGTTTAATAATTTATACGCTTCTTATATGTTGTTCAAATTCTTTTATCAAAATACCACTGACAGCGCAATGCACGATAACATGGAGTGAATACACCATACGCATCCGCCCACGGCTGCCCTGCTGTGCGCAGATAGGAGTTGATTCTACAATAAAATAAAATAAAGATAAAAAGACTAAAACAATCATCACCCATAAAGCGGATAGTAGACGTGACGTACTATATGTGTAACACATTTCAAGTGTATAGGTGAAACGGTTTGCGAGCTACAGGTCATTTAAAATTCTGGACAGACACACAAATTGCCACGGTAGCAAATTACAGAAGAAGATTTTACTGTTTAATAATTTATATTTATATGAAATGTGCTTCTTATATATTACTTCATATTCTCATATGATAATGATGTTAATGTTTATATTGATTTCTGTGTTATTAAAACTGCATGTATGTGTGTATATGTGTGTATATATATATATATATATATATATATATATATATATATATATACTAGCAAAATACCCGCGCTTCACAGCGGAGAAGTAGTGTGTTAAAGAGGTTATGAAAAAAAAAGGAAACATTTTAAAAATAACGTAACATGATTGTCAATGAAAGCCCGTTTCACTCAGTAAGTCTTATGTGTGTGTTTATGTATGTGTGTATATATATATATATATATATATATATATATATATATATATATATATATAAAAGACAGCAACAGTTATAACAATGACAACACAATTACATTGACAATCATGTTACGTTATTTTTAAAATGTTTCCTTTTTTTTCATAACCTCTTTAACACACTACTTCTCCGCTGCGAAGCGCGGGTATTTTGCTAGTATATATATATAAAAGACAGCAACACTCATAACAATGACAACACAATTACATTGACAATCATGTTACGTTATTTTTAAAATGTTTCCTTTTCTTTTTCATAACCTCTTTAACACACTACTTCTCCGCTGCTAAGCGCGGGTATTTTGCTAGTATAATAATAAAAGGCAAAGTCCTCACTGACTCACTCACTCACTGACTGACTGACTCATCACTAATTCTCCAACTTCCCGTGTAGGTGGAAGGCTGAAATTTGGCAGGCCCATTCCTTACAGCTTACTTACAAAAGTTAGGCAGGTTTCATTTCGAAATTCAAAGCGTAATGGTCATAACTGGAACATATTTTTTGTCCATACACTGTAATGGAGGAGGCGGAGTCACGTATCGCGTCATCACGCCTCCTACGTAATCACGTGAACTAAAAACAAGGAAGAGATTTACAGCACGAGACACACGTGGGAACGAAGGTAAATGACGTTAATTTTTGACTGTCTTTTAATACTGTGTAAGCATACATATTAACACATGTGCAATTAAACGTGTGCATTTACGGGGTGATTTCTCAGGCTTAAAAGCTCACCTTTTATCAAACGCGGGAACAAAGGTAACTGACGTTGTTCACTGTCTTTTAATACTGTGTAAG